>NW_028261384.1:3220374-3300374 GCF_051295495.1 Thamnophis sirtalis
AAAAGGCTTATATTGCTGATACAGCTGGTCCTCAAGTTACAACCACAATGGAGCCCAAAATCTATGTTGTTAAGTGAAACATTTGTTAAGTTAATTATGCCCATTTTACGACTTTCCTCGCCATAGTTGTTAAGTGAATTGTTGCTGATGTATGGACTTCAACTCCCACAATCCCCCAGCCGGCATGAATTCTGGGAGTTGAAGTCCAGGAGTCTTAATGTGGCCGTCTTAGGGAAATTCTGCTGTACGGATATTTTAAGAGATGGCTTGAATAAAATTCCCCTGGTTGATTTCATGAAATCTTCTTGATTCAGCTGAACCAGACCACCAGATTTAGGGGAATCGGCAGACTGTTCAGTTGGATTTTTGGCTGATCGGATGAAGATTCAGACCGAAACAGAGGAGGGGGAAAATATCCCTTCGCCTCCAAAGATCTCTGACAGCTTCGCTTTCGACGACTTCGCTGGCATCTTACAAAGTCCACTGCTTTCTCTCTCTCTCTCTTTTTTTACCTCTCGTTTTGATACGTTCCGAATTGCATAATAAAATCTCCTTTGGACCACCAACTTCTGGAATCTTCTGGTTTTTTCCCCCCCTCTGGAGGGAATGACTTTTGATGGTAAACGTGGGAAAGAAAGTTAAAAAAAAGAAAAAGAAATGAGAAAGGGAAAAGGGAAGAGATGAAGAAGAAAGAAGAGGGGGGGGAGGGAGGGATGGAAAAAAGAATGAAAGAAAGACAGACAGAAAGAAAAAAAAGAAAAAAAGTGAAAGGGAGGGAGAAGGGAGGGAGGGAAGGAAAGAGGGAGGGAAGGAAGGAAAGAGGGAGGGAAGGAGGGAAGAAAAAGAAAGAAGGAAAGGGATGGTGAGAAAGAAAGAAAGAGAAAGAAAGAGATATATGAAGGGAGGGAGGGAAGGAGAAAGAAAGAAAAAGACAGAGAGAAAGAAAGAAAGAAATGGAAAGGAAGGGAGAAGGGAGGAAGGAAGGAAGGGAGGAGTGAAGGAAGAGGGAGATGGAGAGAGAGGAAGGAAGAAAGAAAGAAAGAGGGGAGGGAGATGGAAAGAAGAAAGAAAGAGAAAGAAAGAAAGAAAGAAAGAAAGAAAGAAAGAAAGAAAGAAAGAAAGAAGAAGGAAGAAAAATGACTTATAAGCAGTAATCGTATTTACGACCATAAGAAAATCTCCATGGTCACGTGATCCAAATTTGGAGACTTGGCAACTGGTGTGTATTTACACTCAGTATCTGTGATCTTCTCAACTGCCTTCTGACAATTGCAGTCCATAGGGGAAACCAAATCCACTTAACAATCATCTGATTCCCTTCAAGAGTATGGCAAAGAGGTCATAAAGTGAAGCACAGTCATGTGATGACTCATTTAACAACTGCCTCTCTTAGGGATGGACCTCCCAGTCCAATTGTGGCCATCGGTGGAGGTCTACCTGTATCTCCCTGAGCAGTCTCAATATTGGACAGATTCTAGGAGACCAAATGAAACTTCTCTAGAACTTCTTCACAGATTGATCTACTGTTACATTTTGTCCGAGTGTAGAAGGTGAAGAGTTTTCAGGGATCTCTTTCTGGTTTGATCCTTAGGGGTGGGTGGGGGAATCATGGCTTCATCTTGGGTTAGGAACATGAGATCTTCTAAGCTTATGGAATTTGAGAAGGTGGAGAAGGTTTCTTGAAGTGCCTGGGCCAAATCTATGCCTCCCTGGCTCTTTGACCATCCAGGCATCAACCACATCAGCCCCTTGGGTTGAGATTATGGTGGCCAGATCCAGGACAAAGACTTAGGTCCTCTCTTCTGAAGAAAACAGATGGTGCACCATCTGTTGAAGATCTCCATCTCCTCTCCATCATATTTGGCCAACTTTGACCCGTATCTGAACTTCCTTCTTGAGGGACGCTGTTTGCGAAAGGGAATCCAGAGTTGGGTTGGGGGATCCTAAGTAGGAAGTTGCTCCATCCATGGTGTGCGGATGTCCTAGGAACTCTGTTTTTGCTGCTCCTCCTGATGTTGTGTTGTTCTCCTCCCCAGATCACAGGTGAAGTTCACCTTGGTCTGTCTCGGGTTGTGAAGCACCTTCTTCTGCACCCAACCCATCCTTTTGCCAAGCATGTGATTTAAGGAGATCCACCAGCAATTGGGATGCGGTGGCTCAGACGCTGAGTTTGTCGATCAGAAAAGCTGGCAGTTCGGCGGTTCGAATGCCTAGCGCCGCGTAACGGAGGGAGCTCCCGTGACTCGTCCCAGCTTCTGCCAACCTAGCAGTTCGAAAGCAGGTAAAAAATGCAAGTAGAAAAATAGGAACCACCTTTGGTGGGAAAGTAACAGCGTTCCGTGCGTCTTTGGTGTTGAGTCATGCCGGCCACATGACCACGGAGACGTCTTCGGACAGCGCTGGCTCTTCGGCTTTGAAACAGAGATGAGCACCGCCCCCTAGAGTCAGGAACGACTAGCCCATATATGCGAGGAGGGGGATTTTTACCTTACCAGCAATGGAGAAGTTGACCTGATCAAGGCTTGGGTCATTCTTAGCCTTGGTGGCTGACCATCACTCTGCTTGGCCATCAAGAGATGGGAAGGATGGAAAGAGTGGACACGCCGAGTTTCAGTGGACAGATGGGCTCCGGCCAGACTTGATGGAACCTTTGATAGATCTAAGATCCTTACATCAGTCCTCATCTTATGACCACAGTTTGACCCTCCCAAGCTTTTGGTTGTTAAGTGAGACATTGTTAAGTGCATTTTGCCCCATTTTGTGACATTCCTTGCCAAAGTTGTTAAGCGAATGAATGTAGTTGTTAATTGAGTTACACAGCCGTTAAGTGAATCTGGCTTCCCCCTTGACTTTGCTTGTCGAAAGGTCGCAAAAGGGGATCACGTGACCCTCCAGGATGTTGCAACCGTCATAAATACGAGTCAGTTGCCGAGCATTCGAATTCTGATCATGTGACCATGGGAGGCTGCAATGGTCGTAAGTGTGGGAAAACAGTCATCTTCCGTTTTTTTCAGGGCTGTGGTAACTTCGGACGGTCACTAAATGAACTGTTGTAAGTTGAGGACTACATGTATTTTCAAGGGTGCCGGATCTGTGTTTTGAAATAGTGTTTTGTTCTAAGATGATTTGCAAGTTTTAGTTGCTTCACAATTAATTTTGCAACAGGGAAGGAAGAGGGAGAGAGAGGGGGGGGAGGAGGAGGGGGGAGAGAAAGAGAGAGGAAGGAAGAAAGGAAGAGAAAGGTAGGGAGGGGGAGCGAAAGAAAAGAAGAAAGAAAGAAAGAAAGGAAGGAAGAAAGAATGGAACGAAGGAAGGAAGGATAGAGCAAGGAAGGATAGAGCAAGTGAAGGAAGGGAGGGAGAGAGAGAGAGAGAGAAAGAAAGAAAGAAAGAAAGAAAGAAAAGAAAGAAAGAAAGAAAGAAAGAAAGAAAGGGAGAACTGAAGAAGAAAGGAAGGAAAGAAAGAGTGAATGAAGGGAGGGTGGGTGGAGTGGAGGAACGAAAGGAGAGAGAGAGAGAAAGAAAGAAAGAAAGAAAGGGAGAAGGGAAGAAAGGAAGGAAGGAAAGAAAGAGTGAAGGAAGGGAGGGAGGGTGGGGTGGAGGAACGAAAGGAGAGAGAGAGAAAGAAATAAAGAAAGGGAGAAGGGAACAAAGGAAGGAAGAAAAGAAAGAGTGAATGAAGGGAGGGTGGGTGGAGTGGAGGAACGAAAGGAGAGAGAGAGAGAGAAAGAAAGAAAGAAAGGGAGAAGGGAAGAAAGAAAGGAAGAAAAGAAAGAGTGAATGAAGGGAGGGTGGGTGGAGTGGAGGAACAAAAGGAGAGAGAGAGAGAAAGAAATAAAGAAAGGGAGAAGGGAAGAAAGGAAGGAAGGAAAGAAAGAGTGAATGAAGGGAGGGTGGGTGGAGTGGAGGAACGAAAGGAGAGAGAGAGAGAAAGAAAGAAAGAAAGAAAGGGAGAAGGGAAGAAAGGAAGGAAGGAAAGAAAGAGTGAATGAAGGGAGGGTGGGTGGAGTGGAGGAACGAAAGGAGAGAGAGAGAGAAAGAAAGAAAGAAAGGGAGAAGGGAAGAAAGGAAGGAAGGAAAGAAAGAGTGAATGAAGGGAGGGTGGGTGGAGTGGAGGAACGAAAGGAGAGAGAGAGAGAAAGAAAGAAAGAAAGGGAGAAGGGAAGAAAGGAAGGAAGGAAAGAGTAGAGGGAGGGATGGAGAGTTGGAGGAAGGAAGGGGAGAGAGAGAAAGAAAGAGAGGGAGCGAAAGAAAGGAAGGAAGAAAGGAAGGAAGAATGGAAGAAAGGAAGGAAGGATAGAGCAAGTGAAGGAAGGGAGGAAGGGGTGGAGGAAGGGAGGGAGAGAGAGAGAGAAAGAAAGGGAGAAGGGAAGAAAGGAAGGAAGGAAGGAAAGAGTGAAGGAAGGGAGGGTGGGATGGAGGAACAAAGGGAGAGAGAGAAAGAAATAAAGAAAGGGAGAAGGGAAGAAAAGAAGGAAGTAAAGAGTGAATGAAGAATGGGAGGAATGGAGGGTTGGAGGAAGGAAGGGGAGAGAGAGAAAGAAAGAGAGAGGGAGAGAAAGGAAGGAAGGGAAAGGAAGGAAAGAGGGAGTGAAGGAAGGGAGGGAGGGCAGGTGAAGAGAGAGAGAGAAAGTAAGAAAGAAAAAGAAAGGTAAAGGAAAGAAGGAGTGGAAGGAAAGAAAGAAAGAAAGAAAGAAAGAAAGAAAGAAAAAGAAAGAAAGAACCAGACCTTTAACATGGGAACTATGTCCCCATTATCCCCACAAGCTGCTTTTTGCAAGACCTTCTCAGCCTCCCCCCCCCATCCAAAAAGCAGAAGTCCCAACCCCTTCTCTGCCCCCTCCCTCCCTTATCCGTTCTGTGCCCCTTCTGTGCCCCCCTCCTCTGAGCAAGGTTTCCTTTTCTGGAAATCCACCCCGGGTTTTTTTTGGGTGAGTCAGCCAATGAGGGTCAGGGAAGGGCTGAGTGTGGGGGGAGGGGAGGTATAAAAGGCAGGGGGAAAGTGGCCGGAGGTCACTTGTGCAGATATCCCCACCATGCAGACCGGCTGGGGCACGCTCCTGTTGATGCTCGGCCTTGCGCTGAGCACCACCGGTGGGAATGCAGAGGAGGGAGCCCCCAGTGGCCAGGATGCCCTTTCCTCAGCTGTCGAGTGGTACAATCGGAACTCGGGACTGGATTCCGCCTTCCGGCTGTTGCAAATCAAATCTCCCCTGGACGGGGTAAGTTTGAACCCCCGTCCCTGTTTTCTGACCCAGGGGTTGTTCAGCTAGCCGAGCCCAGCCACAGACATCTGCATTGCGGAATGGCTGGAATTTACAGACCGTCCTCGACTTACGACCGTATTGGTGCTCGGGGGTGGGAAAGGTTGCTAAGTGAGTCGGTTGAGTTGCATTTGTGGGGGAGGTGATTAAGCGGGTTGAGGGCCCCATTTTACTTTTTTTGGGGGGGGGTGCAGCGGCCATTAAGCGAATGCCATTGTCCTTAAGTGAATCCAGTTTTCCCGGAAACGGGTAGAAAAACCATCAAAAATTATCAGTCCGGTGATGGCAACCGTCGTAAATACGAGTCGGTAGCCAAGTGCTCTGAAGGCGATCACCAGACTGAAGGGTGTGTGAGATTTGACTCTCAGAGTTTAGGAAACACGTTAAGAATAATTTTTTTCGGGAAGATCGGCTGTTATTTGTAACCGTCGCTAAGCGAGCAGTCGCTAAGCAAGGACTGCTTCTCTTTTTCCTCTACTGGCTCCAGGAACCTCCGAATCCAGATCTTCAGAAGCTGGAAGTGATCCTGAAGGAGACCACGTGTCCAAATTCCGGGGATTTGAACCTGGACGATTGTGACTTTAATGAACACGGGGTGAGTTTTCTGCCTCTCGTTTCTCTCCAACCGGGACAAAATGAACAATTCAACACAAAATTCTCTTGCACAATTCTGTAAGTCACGCTTCCTCTTCCATTGCTGCCCCCTCTTCGTTTCGCACGGGAGAACCTCGGGAAAATCCCGCTCGTGGTGGGGAAACACACACACAAACACCCCCTCAGTCCTCGACTTATGACTACAGCTGAGTTATGTGACACTAGTTTTGTCCCCATTTTTCGACTTTTCCAGACACGGTTGTTAAGTGGACCACTGCAGTTAATTAAGTTAATGATGTGGCCGTTAAATGAATCTGGCTTCCCCTTTGACTTTGCTGGTCGCAAAAGGGGATCGCTGTGACCGTCGTAAATGTGAGTCAGTTGACAAGAGCCTGAATTTTGATCACGTGAGCCTGGGGGGGGAGTGCTGCAATGATCGTAAGTGTGAAAAATGGTCATAAGTCCGTTCTTTTTCAGCGCCATTGTATCTTTGAGTGGTTACTGGATGAATTGTTGTAAGGTGAGAACTACCTGTGCTTCTTGAATTTTTAATTATTTTTATTTATTACATTTAAGAGCTGATACTTTGATTCGGGAATAGAAAGAGAATTAAGTTCCTAAGATGGGAGCAGATGCAGTTTTCCCTTGACTTACGGCCATTTAACGACCATTCAAAGATGGTAAATAAAAGTGACTGACTGGTCCTCACACTTATGACCACTGCAGCATCCCCATGGTCACACGATCAACTGGCATGTAAGATGGTCCTTGCCTTATAACCATTCATTTAGTGACCGTTCTAAGTTACAACACCACAATAAAAAAGTGTTTTCTATTTTTCACAGTTACGACCGTTACGGCACCCCCATATTCACGTGATAAAAATTCAGACACTTGGCAGCTGACTCACATTTATGACCGGCACAGTATGCTGGGGGTGTTGTTGTTCGAACCTACTCGGTGGGCGTGGCCTCCTTTGTGGGAGTGGCTTGCCACACATGTGACCGGATGGGAGTGGCTTGCTAATGCTGCCACCGCCGCTACGGCCACTGCCGCTAACGCCATCCCCCTACCCGCCTTCGGCCGCGTAGTGCACGCAAGCCTGCGGCTTTTGCAAGGGAAGGCCTGGAGGCCTTCCCTCGCGAAAGCTAGGCTGCCGCCCCCCCACTTCAGCCGCTACCGCCGCTACTGCCGCTACCACCGCCACTACCGCCACTACCGCCGCCACTACCGCTTCAGTTGCTACCACCACCGCCGCTAATGCCGCCGCTACCGCCGCCCCCATACCCAGCTTCAGCTGCGTAGTGCACGCGAGCCTAGCTCGCGAAAGCTAGGCTGCCGCCCCCCCCACTTCAGCCGCTAACGCCGCCGCCACCACTAACGCCACCGCTACCGCTGCCCCCTCACCCAGCTTCGGCCGCGTAGTGCACGCAAGCCCACAGCTTTCGTGAGCGAAGGCCTGGAGGCCTTCCCTCACGAAAGCTGGGCTGCCGCCACCCACCCGAAGCCTCCCGAGTCCCGCTGCTGGGGCTTTGTTGCTTACCTGAGGGGGAAGCAGCAAACGAAGGCCGAAGGGAATTTTCAAATGGAGGTCAAGCGCAAAAAAAGCTTCGCTTCGCCTCCAGCCCGCTCACTGATTGGCTGGACTCCAGCCAATCAGTGAGCGGCAGGCTGGGCTTAGTGCAGACGGGTGGGGGAGTGGGGGAGCGAGGGAGCGAGTTGCGGATGGGCGGGGGAATGAGCAAGTGAGCTGCGACGCGCCGGCAAAAGGGCGCTTTGCAGCGACAGGGGCCAGGACCGGTACAGGCGTTCCCGGAAGTTAATTACTTCCGGGTTCACCGACGAACCGGTTCGTGCGAACCGGTGCGAACCGGGAGGAACCCACCCCTGCTGTGGCAGCCTAAAACGAAGCTCAGGAGCCCATTTTCATTCGAAGAAGGTTGCAGGAGGCTCAGGAGCCCGTTTTCGCTGCCACGGCAGTCCTGTGGGCCAGATCTAAGTACCCTGCACCCCGGGCCTTGAGTTTGATAGCCCTGCTTTAGATGCTAAAAAATCACCGCGCGATTTAGAACGGGCCACTGTCACCGAGCCCCAGCCTACCTCACAAGGTTGTGGTTGACGCCAAGGAAGAACCCGTCTCTGTCTTCTATTTCTTGGATACAGGTGGTGAAAGAGTGTTCTGCAAGTTCCTCGGCCCAGCCCGGATCCGGCATCCTCCAGATCAAGTGTGACACGGTCACTCAAGGGGTGAGTTTCCTGGGAAAATGAAATCCTTTTTAAGGCACCCAATGGCACCGCTCACAAAACCCTTCCGTTGCATTAAGGGTAGTCCGTGACTTACAACCTTTCGTTTAGTGACTGATCAAAGTTATAACGGCATAGAGGGAGGGGAAGGGGGGAGGGGATTTAGCGCCTATGAAGCCTTGATGCACATATGTGGGTGGCCTGCTGTTTTGTGACTGGTGTCTTGATGTAATTGCCAGAGTTGTGAGCACTTCGATTGCTGGAGGTTTTCCACAAAAAGATTGGACAGCCAGTTGTCTGAAATGGTTGAAGGTCTCCTGTTTTGGGCAGGGGGTTGGACTAGAAGACCTCCAAGGTCCCTTACGGTCGTAGGATTCCATGTAATTCTATGCCCCATCAGCTAAACAATGGAAGGGCCAAGGGGAAGCCCTGGATGGGCTTTGGGGCATCTGTTGCTGGATATCCGAGTGCAGGAAACCCTCAGAAGAAGATCTGGAGAAACTGCTTGAAGGTCTCAGTTCTTCTCATGTGACCCCCCATCCTCCATTCCTTCACGGATCCCACCAATAACCTCCCTAGAGACAGGGAATTCTAGTCCCACTACTACAGGCATGAAAGCTGGCTGGGTGACTTTGGGCAAATCAAGAAGAGATGGTGAGTTCTAGTCCTGCCTTAGGCATGACAGCTGCTTGGAAGACTTTGAGTCCATCATAAGACCCAGGGAGTTCTAGTTCCCCCTTTGGCACAAAAGGCAGCTGGGTAACTTTGGGCTGGTCACCAGGAGATGGTGAGTTCTAGTCCCCTTCCCATCTCTGGCGTTCTTCCTCCTCCTCCTCCTCCTCCCACCTCCCCTTCCCCTTCTCTGGTGTTTTTATTGATTGATAAATTGAGTCCTTTCTTCTTCCTCTTCCTCTTCTTCTTCTTCTTCTTCCTCTCCTCCTCCTCCTCCTCCTCCTCCTCCCACCGTTCCTTCCCCTTCTCCGGTGTTTCTTCTTCTTCTTCTTCCTCTTCCTCTTCTTCTTCTGCTCCTCCTCCTCCTCCCACCTCCCCTTCCCCTTCTCCGGTGTTTTTATTGATTGATAAATTGAGTCCTTTCTTCTTCCTCTTCCTCTTCCTCTTCCTCTTCTTCCTCTTCCTCTTCTTCTTCTTCTTCCTCCTCCTCCTCCTCCTCCTCCCACCTCCCCTTCCCCTTCTCTGGTGTTTTTATTGATTGATAAATTGAGTCCTTTCTTCTTCCTCTTCCTCTTCTTCTTCTTCCTCTCCTCCTCCTCCTCCTCCTCCTCCTCCTCCTCCTCCTCCTCCTCCCACCGTTCCTTCCCCTTCTCCGGTGTTTCTTCTTCTTCTTCTTCCTCTTCCTCTTCTTCTTCTGCTCCTCCTCCTCCTCCCACCTCCCCTTCCCCTTCTCCGGTGTTTTTATTGATTGATAAATTGAGTCCTTTCTTCTTCCTCTTCCTCTTCCTCTTCTTCCTCTTCCTCTTCCTCTTCCTCTTCTTCTTCTTCTTCCTCCTCCTCCTCCTCCTCCTCCTCCCACCATTCCTTCCCCTTCTCCGGTGTTTTTATTGATTGATAAATTGAGTCCTTTCTTCTTCTTCCTCCTCCTCCTCCTCCTTCTCCTCCTCCTCCTCCTCTTCTCCTCCTCCTCTTCCTCCTCCTCTTCCTCTTCCTCTTCTCCTCCTCCTCCTCCTCCTCCTCCTCCTCCTCCTCCTCCTGTCAAAACCAGCTGAAGGACTCTTGATGAACTTCTGGTCTCCCAAGGTTCTTCCAAGGAAGACTCACACACCCACCCACCCGCCCTTTCCTCTCTTCCTCCCCTTCTTCTCCCCTCCAGAATCGTCGGGTCAAACGGCGGAGTAAAATCCGCAAGGGCCTCAGGAAGCTGAAAAGGTTACTCACAGGAGGCGGGTCGCTCATCGCTCACGCTAGGCCAAGATGGCATTTCGTGTGAGGAGGAGATGCTCCTTCTGGCGTGGCCCCGTCTGGCCCAGAGGTTCTCGTGCCCCGGAAGAAGCCCCCCAAGGGAAGATGCTGAGGTGGCCTTCACAACTGCACCTTCTCCCTGGTCCTTGGAAGTCCTCGGGAGGAACTCCTCCTCCTCCGTCCCTCCTCCGTCTTCTTGACGTCCTTCCTAATAAACTTCTCTGTTGCGCTCATCTCTGCGTCCTCGGCTTACGACCACAATTGAGCCCAAAATTTATCTTGCTAAGCGGGACATTTTTAAAGTGAGCTTCGCCCCGTTTTACGACCTTTCCGGCCACAGTCGTTAAGCGAATCAGCGCAGGTTTTTCAGCTAGTCACACGGTCGTTAAGTGAACCTGGCTTTCCCCGTTGACTTTGCTCGTCAGGTCACAAAAGCGGAGCACGTGACCCTCAGGTACCATCAGCTGCCAAGTGTCTCGAATTTTGATCACGTGACCGTGAGGAATGCTGCAACGGTCGTAAGTGTGGAAAACTGTCATAACTCACTTTTTTCACTGTTGCTGTAACTTTGAATGGTCGCTAAACAAACCATTGTTGTTGAGGACTAGCGACACACATTTGGGCCGGCAGGAAGTACAGTTAGGCCTCGACTTACAATAGTTCATTTAGCGACCGTTCAAAGTTGCAACACTGAAAAAAAGTGACTTACGGCTGTTTTTTCACTTACGACCATTGCAGCATCCCGTGGTCACAATGTGTCCTGCTTAACAACCACAAGGACTTAATCATTAAAAGCCTATCTACTCTTTATAGTAGTCCTCAACTTACGACCACAAATGAGGCCAACATTTCCATCAGTAAGCAAGAGAGTTAAGTTTTGCCCCACTCTATGACCTTTCTTGCCACTTTTGTTAAGCAAACCCATGCAGTGGTTCAGCTATTCACACGGTCGTTAAGTGAATCCGGCTCCTCCATGGACTTTGCTTGTCGGAAGGTCGCAAAAGCAAATCACGTGACACCCCCACCCCCCCAGGAAGGTGCAAGCGTCATAAATACGAGTCAGTGGCCAAACATCCAAATCTAGATTGGGTGACCCCAGGGATGTTGCAACGGTCGTTAAGTGTGAAAAACGGTCATAAGTCACTTTCTCCAGTGTCATTGTAATTCTGGCCACTGAATGGATGGTTGTTGAGTTGAAGACTGCATATGTATGTGTGTATTTATGTATGTTTGTTGAATTTCAGAGTTCAAAATTTAAAAAAAATAGAGGGGGGAAAAAGATTTGGAACAATAAAATGTGGGACAGAGAGAAACTTGGACAGGATTTCAAAAACTCTGGGCTGGGGACACCGCAACCCGTTGTAAATTTGAGCCAGTTGCCAAATCTCTGAATTTTGTGTGAATATGCACAGTCCCCCCAGGTGATTCGCACAGACCCTAAATGCTACAACAGGTAGGAGTCCCTTGACTTATGGCCCCAATCAATCCCCAAATTTTAGTTGTTAAGCTTGGATTTTGCTCCATTTTATGACCTTTCTTGCCCCCGTCGTTAAGTGAATCACCACTGTTGTTATGTTAGGAATACGGTTGTGAAGTAAGTTTGATTTCCACATTAGCTTTGGCGGTCCGGAGGTCACAAAAAGGGATCACATGGCTCTGGGACACTGTGACCGTCATAAATATGAAACAGTTGCCAAATGTCTGAGTTTTGTGTAGGCACAAACATAAATGTTCATACACTGGGGGGGGGGGAGACAACTTCAAAATAAAAGCCATCCATGGACCTGAAGGGATATCTATGATTATCTATGATTATGATTTATGGTTCCACCACAAAACCGCGGACGACAAAATCGCAGTCGACGAAAGCGCGCATTTGACGTCATCACGGCGCGACGAAAACATTGCGCTGTGATCGAAAAATGTAAAAATAAAGCGAAAACCTTACCCTAACCCCCCAAACCTAACCCTAAACCTAACCCTAACCCTAAATCTAACCCTAAACCTAACCGTTAACCTAACGCTAAACCTAACGCTAACCCTTAACCTAACGCTAAACGTAACCCTAACGCTCTAAACCTAACCCTAACCCTTAACCTAACCCTAACCCTAACCCTAACCCTTACCTTTATGTGAATCGGCTTGCTTTAATTTTATTTTTATTTCAATTTTTAATTTTTTCCGTCGCGCTGTGATGACGTCAAATGCGCGCTTTCGTCGATCGCGCTTTTGTGAACCGCGGTTTTGACGGGTCACGATGATTTATTCCTTGTTACAGTAGTTGTGTGTACGTGGAGAGCTTTTGCACCGGAGACAAATTCCTTGTGGGTCCAATCACACACCAGTCGTGGGTCTTATCCCAATGAAGACGCTTACAGGGAAAAAGGCTCTTGTGAACTGGTGCAATAAAAGTAACCTGGTTCTAAATGTTAATAAAACAAAGGAGGTCATCGTAGACTTTAGAAAAAGGCAGCATAGCCATACTCCATTCAGTATCAAGGATGCAGATGTTAGGGTGGCCAACCGAATTAAGTATCTGGGGGTGCAGATAACTAAAAATCCCAACTAGTCTCTCCCACATCATCCTTAGTGAAGAATGCAAACCAGCATCTGCATTTTCTGGGTCAGATGAAGAGAGCGTGTGTTTCTGTTTCTGTCCTGGTCGCTTTTTACAGAGGCATGATTGGGAGCGTTTTAACTGCATCCCTGTTTGGTTTGGCAGTAATGCCTCAGATAAAAAGTCCCTACAGAGAGTGATGAGGACAGCAGAGAGAAAGTCCCTGCCGAGAGTGATGAGGACAGCAGAGAGCAAGTCCCTGCAGAGAGTGATGAGGACAGCAGAGAGTCCCTATAGAGTGATGAGGACAGCAGAGAGCAAGTCCCTGCAGAGAGTGGAGAGAAAATTATAGGAGGCTCATTTCCCATCATTCAGGACGCTGCTTACAAGCGCTTTATGCTTAGAGCTCGAAGTATTGTTAGAGACCCCAACACCCACTTTATGATCTGTTTCTGTTGCTCCCCTCTGGGAGGAGGTTTCAAAGTATTTCTAGTAGGACTTCCAGGTTCTTTAACAGCTTTGTCCCCTAGGCCATCCATCTGGTAAATTCACAGGATTCATTTCTCTCGCCATGCACACGCCATGCAAATTAGACTGTATTGTTTCTCTATGTGAGTATATGCATAATTTCGTATTTATTTATTTAGTCACGTTTATGTAGCGTATAGTGGAGGTGGTGACCCTTTGAGAGCTGTATGCAACGGAATTTCATTTTAATGCATGCCGATTAGTCTATATTCAAAGTGACAATAAAGTTATTCTAAGTCTAACTTAGCCAATAAAGAAATTTTTTTTTAAAGAATAAAGAGGGCCATTAAATGGCCAGGTCCGATTTTAAGCATACATTAACCGATTCTTGCGATTTTGATCTGTCTCCCAAGCTCACTCGCACATTCCCTTATGTGCAACAGTAGTCCTCGACTTACGACCACAACCAAGCCCCGAATTTTGTTGCTAAGCGAGACAGGGTGAATGTGCCCTTTTACCAACTTTCTTACCCCAGTTGTTAAGGGGTTAAAAATACAGTTGTTAAGGGAAACTAAAGACTACATGACTCAGGGACGCTACAAACGTCATAAGTATGAGTTGGTGGCCAAGCGCCTGCATGTTGATCACGTGACTGTGGGGATGCTGTAGCGGTTGTGTGAAAAAAGTCGCCCTTTTTCCCCCCAGTGTTGTTGTAACTTGGAATGGCCCCTAGGTGAATCGTCGTAAGTTGAGGACTACCTGTGCAAGTCCCCTAAAGCGACGTGGTACGTCCGTTTTCAGCCAAATTTAGCAGCCACCGAGAACGCGCTGGCGGAGAAAATAAAGAGACCCCGGAAACAACCTATTTGGGTTTCAAGTTAAATATATTTGCAAGAGGGAAAACAGAGAACAGAGATACAGCCGACTCCCTTCTTCCCCACACAAAGGCTTGGTCCTCCCCCCACCACCGCCCCCCCCCCACCCCAAGGATCACAGGATGGTTTACATACATGATTTCACATTAACACGTGTCTACGGTTTTACATTCACATGGAGACACTCGCCCTCTGCCGTCTGAACACACAGCTCACAATGCGTTAAAATGTGTCCGGAGCCGAGATTTATTTGCGTCTACTTTGGTACGAGGAGCATTTTACACGGGTGTTTCACATACGGTGGAGACACAGAACACAGGCGGGAAACACGCACGAGTCCTTCTAGATGCCCTCTGGGAACCCCCTTTTCCGGTTTCCACGTTGGCTGGCCTTCGCAGAATAAAACCCCCTTTGGGACGCACGTGATCTGTCAACCACCCTCCCTGCTTGCTGGATTTTCACGCCTCCCGGGGGATGGATCACGAAAACAGCCATGTGCGGCGGACTACAGGAACCATGGTGCTAGGAAAGGGCCTACGAGCTTCGCAGGGGACAACTGTTTCGGGAGTTTCCCATTTGATAAAACCGACCGGCCTGTTGCGAAATGGGGAGTTATTTGGACCCAAGGATTTCCAAGGCTGTTAACAGGGACGTTTTATTACAAACTAGGTAACGCCATCAGGGCCAGAAGGAAGTGGAGTTCGCGGAGAGGAAAAGGAAGAGGGAGGACCGCGGGGGGGTCCTTGGTGCACGCCGAGTCGGGTGGGTTCCTTGCAGACGTTCAAGACCCAAATAGGTTATATCATCAGTGTGAGGGGGTGTGGGGGTTTTCGGCTTGCTCTTTCAGTGTTGGTGGGAGCGTTCTTGGCGTTTCCTTAATTGCGCTGCTCTTTGCTGTATTGTTGGTGTGATGTTAACTTCCTGTTGATCGGGGGTTGAATGGTGTTCTGGTCTTATTTACTTTTTAGGATTTTGTCTCTTTTTAAACGGCGTGTAAATGTGGTTCGCCTCTGCGTGTCTGTTGATGGTTGAATTGTCTTAGAGCAGTGTTTCTCAACCGTGGCGACTTTACGTCCTGTGGACTTCAACTCCCAGAATCCCCCAGCCAGCTATGCTGGCTGGGGGATTCTGGGAGTTGAAGTCCACAGGACTTAAAAGTCGCCACGGTTGAGAAACACCGTCTCAGAGGGTCAGGCCTCCAGAAAATTTTACAAAGGCTGGAAAGGTAGGAGCTAAACACACAATACTGTTATAAACACTGATAACGTTCCCTAATTGGGTCATAAAACGTCTACAAGGTCAGAGGGCACCAAGGATCTCACAGTCTCCTCCTCCTCCCAGCGCTGCTGATGTTAAAACAGATAATAACGTTTATAAACTCTGATGACGTTACCTAGTTGGGTCACGAGACGTCTGCAAGGAAACCACCAATCTCAGAGGACTTCACTGTCCTTTTCCTCACCACCCTTCCTCTCTGCAAAAACCCGCCGCCTTCTAGCAGTGATGACGTAGCCTAGTTGGGTCACGAAAGGGTCTCCGAAAAATACCACCAAGCTCAGAGAGCACCCAAGGCCTTCCTCCTCCTCCCTCCACTCTAGCACTGGTGGTGTTACCTAGTTGGGTCACGAGACGTCTGCAAGGGAAACCCTGAAACTCAGAGAGCACAATTCAACTAGCCTTCGGACCCCCCCCCCCCGTCTAAAACGATCCTTTTGTACTTCAACATTTTCAGTGCTTTTAACCCCCTGTATGTTGGATCGAGAAAACCACACAGGGACACGTGGAGACACCCTCTGAGGATGAAAAATGTGCTTTTGGGTTCACCCAAGGAATTGCACCCTCAATTGCAAAGAAAAACCATAGAAAAAGAAATTTGGCCAGGTTTTCTTTCTTTCTAAAGACCAACAACAACACCTCCTTTCTTACACAACCTATTAAACAGCAGGGGGAAGGGCTGCAGAACTAAAAGGGAAAAAATAAAATAAAATTGAAGAGTTAGAGGAGTTTTCCCTTCCTTCTTCAACCAGATACTTGGGCTGAGATAAGCCGACCAGGATTAAATCAGAATTACAGGGACAGCGAATTCATTCCTGCGCCAATCGACCACAGAACCTTCTGGTTTGCGAGTTGTGTAGTTGTGTGTAAGAGAACCAGACCCAATGAATTCCTAAGCCCCACAAACAGAATGATTTCTGATATTTTTTTTCCCCCTTTCCAAATCCAGGATGGATACTTTAGCCGGCTCTGAATGATGAGCCACAGCACGGCTGAGTAAAATACAGGTAGTCCTCGTCTTACAACAGCTCGCTTAGTGTTTGAAGTTTACAAGGGGGGGGGGACTGAAAAAGTGACTTTCCACCATTTTTCACACTTATATGACCACTGCAGCTTCCCCAGTCACAAAATCAAAATTCAGATTTTGGACTACTGACTCGTATATATGACCATCGCTGTGTTCCGATGTGTGTGTGTGAGAGAGACACACTTTTGTGATCTTCTGATGAGCAAAGTGAACAGGGGAGCCAGGCTCACTTAATGACCATGTGATTCACTTAATAACTGCAGCGATTCGCTTAGCAAACGTGGGCAAGGAATCGGGGGGTCAAACCTCACTCAATTTCTCACTTAGCCACATGAAACTCTGGGCTCAATCGTGGTCGTAAGCCGAGGACTACCCGTATTGAATTCACTCCCAAAATCGCACTGCGGTTGCAAACTCTCGGGGAAACGAAGCGGGTGCTTTAAAGAGCCACAGGGCCACGTTCAGCTTCTGAAAGCAAGTTACGAGTCAAATTTCAAACCACAACCTCGCTTTTGCAAGCTGTTCGGGGGAATCGGTATCTTCAGAAGGCTTTACTTTTAGGGGATGCAAGCTTCATCCCGGCTTGTCGCGTTACGCCCAAGCTGAAAGCTGCCTCCGAAGGGGAAGGATGGGAGTCCTACCTTGGATTTTGGCCGTAAAACAAGGAAGTGGCAAATCAAAAAAAACCAATTTTCCAAACTCGGTGTGTTCATGATAAAGATGGTCCCCTAGGCCAGTGTTTCTCAACCTTGGCCACTTGAAGATGTCTGGACTTCAACTCCCAGAATTCCCCAGCCAGCGAATGCTGGCTGGGGAATTCTGGGAGTTGAAATCCAGTCATCTTCAAGTTGCCAAGGTTGAGAAACACTGCCCTAGGCGGGCCGTATCGTTATGTACTTATGGCAGGGCTAGTCCTCCGACGGTTGGGGACCAGGTTAGAGAAGGCTGTCTGTCAAACCGTGCCAACTTCCGCAGGAAGGCCCTTCCATGGCCTCGTTTCTCTCGGGTCAGAAAACGGCGGAATGTGCTAGAAATCCATACGTTTATTTCAAACGATGGTATGTGATATGCTGGTCGGAGTGAGGGGCCTCCAAATGCACCTGAACAAAAGTTATTTTGCTTGTCATTGTAGTGGTTTTTTTTCACATTCAGAGGGGAAGAAGAAGATCCTTCTCGGCCTTCTTCCTCGGGAGGAGAGGAGGAACAGAGAAGAAGGAAGGACAGAAAGATAAGGAGACAAAGAAGGAGAGGAGGAGGAAGGGGGGAAAGAGGAAAAGAGAAGAAAGAGACAAAGGAGGAGGAGGAAGAGAGAAGGAGGGAGGGAGGAAGAGGAGATGAAGACAAAGAAGAGGAGGGAGGAAGAGAAGGAAAAGAAGAAGAAAGAGAAAGGGAAGGAGGAGGGAGAAGAAGAAGGTGGAGGGAAAAGGAGGAGAAAAGATTGAATTGATCAGCATTAACAGTAATACTTATGTCCTTTCTTCTCCTCCTCCCCATCTTTCCTCACCCACCACTCCTCCCTCCCACATCACCGCAAAGCCGGAGGAAACAAACACAACATTTGGCCGAGAGAAGGGCCAGCAGCTTTCCTTTATCACCCCCCACCCAACAACTCTTTGGATTGACCACAAGAATCCCCCCCCCCAGTTGACAGCCGAGGAGTGGGGGGGTGAGAAGGGGGCCACACCTCAAGCACACCTTGAAATGATGCACCCCGTCGGCCGGGCCAGTGTGGTCCCTCAGCTCGTCCCGCCCTCCTACGGCTTGCATGCAATGCACATGGGGCCCCGGGCGGTCCCTTCAAATGGCCATCAGTGGGACGCAGCCCACCCCCACCCCTCCCTCGTGGCACACCATGGGCGCCACGAACGTCCAGCGGTTGCTTTCCGGGTTGTACACTTCTACCGAGCTGAGGTTGGACTGTCCGTCGTAGCCGCCCACGGCGTACAGGCGGCCGCAGGTGGCCACCAGGGAGACGCGGCTGCGCCTGGTGATCATGGGCACCAGGAGGTACCACTGGTCGGAGGCCGAGTTGTAGACCTCGGCCACACTGAGGAAGGCCGAGCCGTCGTAGCCGCCGCAGGTGAAGAGCTTGCTGCCCAGGGAGGCCGCCCCGTGCCGGCAACGCTTGTTCGCCATGCTGGCCACGCTGTGCCACGAGGCGGTGTGGGGATTGTAGTATTCCACCTGGAGGGAGGGAGAAAACCAGGGGTCAGCAGAGGTCGGACGGATGGGACGGAGGGCAGGGAGGGGGATCGGCTTCCCGAAAGGACACGGCGGCTATTTGGAGGGGCAGCAAGGCCTCCGAGGCAGATTTGAAAGAGAAAGAGGGAGGAAGGGAGGGAAAGAGAGAGAGAGGGAGGGAGGGAGGGAGGGAGAGAAAGAGAGAGAGGGGAGGGAGAAAGAGAGGGAGGGAAAGAGAAAGAGAGATATGGAGGGAGATCGAATTCTTTAGGCATTTATACCCTGACTTTGTTATTAATAAATAATTCAGTGTGGCGAACATCTTATAATAGGCCTTTTCTCTCCTGTTTTCCCCACAACGGAAACAACCCTGTGAGTTGACTGGCTCTCTCAGCCCAACCCAGCTAGCTTTCATGTCTAAGGCAGGATTAGAACTGATTGGCCCAAAGTCGCCCAAATGGATTTCCTGGCTAATGTGGGACTAGAACTCCCTGTCTCCCGGTGATTGGCCCAAACTCACCCAGCTGACATTGAAGCCTAAGGAAGGACTAGAACTCCCTGTCTCCTGGTCATTGGGCCAAACTCACCCAGCTGACATTGAAGCCTAAGGAAGGACTAGAACTCCCTGTCTCCTGGTCATTGGGCCAAACTCACCCAGCTGACATTGAAGCCTAAGGAAGGACTAGAACTCCCTGTCTCCTGGTCATTGGGCCAAACTCACCCAGCTGACATTGAAGCCTAAGGAAGGACTAGAACTCCCTGTCTCCTGGTCATTGGGCCAAACTCACCCAGCTGACATTGAAGCCTAAGGAAGGACTAGAACTCCCTGTCTCCTGGTCATTGGGCCAAACTCACCCAGCTGACATTGAAGCCTAAGGAAGGACTAGAACTCCCTGTCTCCTGGTGATTAGCCCAAACTCACCCAGCTGACATTGAAGCCTAAGGAAGGACTAGAACTCCCTGTCTCCTGGTGATTGGCCCAAACTCACCCAGATGACATTGAAGCCTAAGGAAGGACTAGAACTCCCTGTCTCCTGGTGATTGGCCCAAACTCACCCAGATGACATTGAAGCCTAAGGAAGGACTAGAACTCCCTGTCTCCTGGTGATTGGCCCAAACTCACCCAGATGACATTGAAGCGTAAGGAAGGACTAGAACTCCCTGTCTCCTGGTGATTGGCCCAAACTCACCCAGCTGGCATTGAAGCCTAAGGAAGGACTAGAACTCCCATCTCCTGGTGATTGGCCCAAAGTCACCCAGCTGCCTTTTATGCCTAAAGTGGGACTAGAACTCACTTTCTTCCTGGTGACTGGCCCAAAGTCACCCAGCCGGCTTTCATGCCTAAAACAGGACTAGAACTCACCGTCTCCTGCTGATTGGCCCAAAGTCACTCAGCGGCCTTCATGCCTAAGGTGAGACTAGAACTCCCCGTTTATAACTAACCCCTAAATAGACAGTAAATAACAAAATAAGAAGTTACACTGCTTGAAAAAAATAAAAATAAATACGGTTAGCAGCTTCAGATTCTTCCTCTGGAGAAATTGTGGTCTTTAATGAAACAGCAGAATGGGAAAGTGACCTTGGAGGTCATCTAGTCCAAACCCGTTAAGGGTCGAGACCCCCATCCCATGCCAGACAAAGAGAGGGGGGGGGTTCTTAATCTCTTCTTAATGTTGGGAATAAGCAAGAACTTCTGCCGACATGGATTAGGAGGGGTGGGGTGGGGCAGGCCAGAAATAAACTACGATCCAAAAAACAGACTTACGCTATTGAAGATTTGCAAGCCGTCGTGTCCGCCGGAGACGAAGATGCGGCCTTCGAAGACGGTGACGCCGGCCGCGCTGCGGTTGGAGCTCATAGGTGTCACCACCGTCCACCTTCACAAGGTCAGCAAAGGAGAGTGGGGGGGAAGTTGCGGCAGTGGCAAACACACCTCACAAACGGCATTCAGGGATACTCACTTGTCTGTCTCGGGCGAATAGGCCTCCACCGAGTTCAGGGAGGAGGTGCCGTCGTAGCCCCCACAAACATAGATCTGTCCGTCTAGGACTACAGTTCCCATCGCACTGAAACGGGGCAGGAAATAAAGAGATTTCAGAACGACCGAGGAACTGCGGCTCAACCATTGTGACTTTAAGAGGGAAGGACTCCCACTCCCATAATCCCCCATCCAACTATGCTTTAAGAGGGAAGGACTCCCACTCCCATAATCACCCATCTAACTATGCTTTTAGAGGGCTCCCACTCCCATAATCCCCCATCCAACTATGCTTTGAGGGGAGGACTCCCACTCCCATAATCCCCCATCCAGCTATGCTTTAAGCGGGGAGGACTTCCACTCCCATAATCCCCCATCCAATTATGCTTTAAGAGGGGAGGACTTCCACTCCCATAATCCCCCATCCAACTATGCTTTAAGAGGGGAGGACTCCAACTCCCATAATCCCCCATCCAGCTATGCTTTAAGCGGGGAGGACTCCAACTCCCATAATCCCCCATCCAGCTATGCTTTAAGAGGGGAGGACTCCCACTCCCATAATACCCCATCCAACTATGCTTTAAGAGGGGAGGACTCCAACTCCCATAATCCCCCATTCTTCCCCCCCCCCTGACCGGTGGGAAGGCCCCCCCCCCCCATACGCACCTCCTCTTGCTGTTCATACTGCCCACTCTGGACCACGAATCCGTCTCGGGGTTGTAGACTTCCACGGTGCTCAGTCGCCACTGCCCGTCGTATCCCCCGATGGCGTACAAGAGTCCGTTCAGCACGGCCACGCCCACCCGGCTGCGGGCCGTGGTCATTGGCTGGCACTTCTCCCAGTGGTTGGCTACGGGGTCGAAGACTTCCACCACGTTCAGTGAGTCGCCTGCGTAGAAATTTGCTGCTGGCATTTTAACAAGCGATCGGCTAAACTGACCCCCTTGGGGGTGGCCAGCCACAACTCTCTAAACCAGTGTTTCTCAACCTTGGCCACTTGAAGATGTCTGGACTTCAACTCCCAGAATTCCCCAGCCAGCATTCGCTGGCTGGGGAATTCTGGGAGTTGAAGTCCAGTCATCTTCAAGTGGCCAAGGTTGAGAAACACTGTACTAAAGTATGTAACATATACAAAATATTTCTGCCTTCAGGGTTAGGTTAACTTGGTTTAAACAAGGTTCAAATTGCCCCCCACCCGCCATTAAAAATCAAATTGCCCCCCTGTGAGTCCCGGGGGGGGGGGGGGGGCAATGGGAACCACTGCTCTAAACTAAGAATGCCTTAGTTATGACCATAACTGAATCCAAATGTTATCACTCTTAAGGAAGAGAGCTGTGAGTTGTCTCTTGTTTATGACCTTCCTTGCCGTAGCTGTTAAGCGAATCGCTGCAGTTGTTAATTTAGTACAGGCATGCAAGCTTTGAGCCGATCACCAGGAGACCGGGAGTTCTAGTCCCACTTTAGGCATAAAAGGCAGCTGGGTTACTTGGGGCCAATCACCAGGAGACGGGGAGTTATAGTCCCACTTTAGGCATGAAAGCCAACTTGGGCCAATCACCAGGAGACAGGGAGTTATAGTCCCACCTTAGGCATGAAAGCCAACTGGGGGACCTTGGGCCAATCACCAGGAGTCAGGGAGTTCTAGTCCCACCTTAGGCATAAAGGGCAGCTGGGTTACTTTCGGCCAATCACCAGGAGACAGGGAGTTCTAGTCCTATCTTAGGCTTCAATGTCAGCTGGGTGAGTCTGGGCTAATCACCAGGAGGCGGGGAGTTCTAATCCCACCTTAGGCATGAAAGCCAACTGGGGGACTTTGGGCCGATCACCAGGAGACGGGGAGTTCTAGTCCTGGTTTTTGCCCAAAAGCCAACATTTACTTCCAGATTTCGGCAAAAACACAAAAACGCTCCATTAAAGTTCCCTCGGTTACTGCAGGATTCACTTAATGACAGCAGATTCACTCAACAATCATGCTGAGCTGAGGTGGCGCAGTGGTTAAATGCAGCACTGCAGGCCACTTCAGCTGACTGCAGTTCTGCAGTTCGGCTGTTCAAATCTCACCGGCTCAGGGTTGACTCAGCCTTCCATCCTTCCGAGGTGGGTGAAATGAGGACCCAGACTGTGGGGGCAATATGCTGACTCTGTAAACCGCTTAGAGAGGGCTGAAAGCCCTATGAAGCGGTATATAAGTCTAACTGCTATTGCTATTGAGTCACTTAGCGACCGCTGCATTAAAAAAAAAAGGTCATAAACTCGGATCGATCCAGGGAGGAGCTTGCTTTAGGAATGTCATGACTGAAGACCATAACCGGCAGGCTTTGTCAATGGCCGTAAATCGAGGATTACCTGCTTGGAGCATTGACAGGTGACAAGAGTTGAAATTTACCTGCTGAGTTGAGTCCTCCCACGGCGTAGATCAAGCCGGCGATGGACGTACAGCAACGGGGACGCGTCTTGAAAGCGAGGAGAGGCCGCCGGCGCTCTGGCATGAGATGGTAGTCTTTGGCTTCATCCACGAGGTCCCTAAAGCAGAGTTGACAGAGTTGGAAGGGACCTCGGAGGTCATCTAGTCCAGCCCCCTACTCAAACAGGAGGACCTGACAGAGTCATGGAATGATAGAGTTGGAAGGGACCCCAGAGGTCATCTAGTCCAACCCCTTGCTCGAGGAGGAGGCCCTTATAGAATGACAGAGTTGGAAGGGACCTCGGAGGTCATCTAGTCCAGCCCCCTACTCAAACAGGAGAACCTGACAGAATCATGGAATAACAGAGTTGGAAGGGACCCCAGAGGTCATCTAGTCCACCCCCTTGCTCAAGGAGGCCCTTACAGAATGACAGAGTTGGAAGGGACCTAGGAGATCATCTAGTCCAGCCCCCTACTCAAAACAGGAGAATCTGACAGAATCATGGAATGACAGAGTTGGAAGGGACCCCCAGAGGTCATCTAGTCCAACCCCTTGCTCAAGGAGGCTGTCCTTACAGAATTATAGAGTTGGAAGGGACCCCCCAGAGGTCATCTAGTCCAACCCCCTGCTCGAGCAGGAGACCCTATCCCATTTCAGACGACTGGCTGTCCAATTTTTTTTTTTTCCCCCGGACAACCTTCGGTGACAAGAGCCAGGGAAATTGCCGAGCCAAACCGATGGACTACAATTCTTGTTGCTGCCTTTCATAAAACCTGATGCTCGGAAGGAGCCCTTGAGATCATCAAGGCCTGCCTCCATTCCGTGCAGAAATAGGATTAAAACACCCATGGATCATGGGCAAAGGACAAAAAAACGGGCGCCTTCCGATTTAAAATAAAGAGACACCAATTTAGTGGGGGGGGAAAAAACATCATTTCATTCTATACGAAATGATCGTCTTTCTATATTTGCATTTTCTGTCTACGGATACACCATCTACTAATGTGGTAAACACAACTGGTAGTAGATATACTAAAGCAGTGTTTCTCAACCTTGGCTACTTGAAGATGTCTGGATTTCAACTCCCAGAATTCCACCACGTTCAGTGAGTCGCCTGCGTAGAAATTTGCTGCTGGCATTTTAACAAGCAATCGGCTAAACTGATCCCCTTTGGGGGTGGCCAGCCACAACTCTCTAAACCAGTGTTTCTCAACCTTGGCCACTTGAAGATGTCTGGACTTCAACTTCCAGAATTCCCCAGCCAGCATTCGCTGGCTGGGGAATTCTGGGAGTTGAAGTCCAGACATCTTCAAGTGGCCAAGGTTGAGAAACACTGTACTAAAGTATATATAACATACACAAAATATTTCTGCCTTCAGGCAATTTGCCTTGAGATAATTTCTTAAAGCATCCAGACGGTTCCCAGCGTTGCATTTTTAAAAGATTGTTGGCTTCATTAAGGGGGCGGATTTCACTTATTTATGAGTTTTATTTGTTTTGTCCCTCGGAAGGAAGCGCGGTGGTGAATAATAATAACAGATCGCCATGAGAAGCCCAGCAGGACCAAATAACCCCCGAATGCCGAATACATTAGCTTTTAAATCAAAGCCACTGAATTATTTATCCCCTGTAAAATAAGGGCGAGATTTCCAGCAGGGGGATCTTCACTGAGAGACCGAAAGGGAAACCGAGGCACCCGATTCCTTCTGGATAAACTACAGAACCCTCAAAGGAAACAAAAGGCCAGCAATAATGGAAATAAATTTGTGTTCGCCTTCCCATCGGTTTCGTTTCAGAATTGCACCCAGTTGCAAAAGGCCTAATACTAACAGATGCAAACCTGGAGTTTTTTGTTGTTGTAAAAATACAGGTGAGTCCTGGACTTACGACCACGAAAATGGGAGTCCAAAATTTCCACTGCTAAACCGGACAGCTGTGAAGCGAGTTTTGCCCCCAATTCACGACCTTTCTTGCCCCCGTTGTTAAGCGAATCACAACGACCGTTCAGCTAGTGACATGGTTGCTAAGCGAATCTGGCTTTCCCCCTTGATTTTGCTCGCCAGGAGGTCGCAAAAGGGGATCTCGTGACACACGCCCCCTCTGCCGGGATACGGCAACCGTTCGACCGGCCCTGAAAAAGATGTGGCTTCTGAATGTTTTTTTCAGATTTACGACCATCACAGCATTCCCACGTGGTCACCTGATCAAAACTCAAGACGCTTGGCAACTGACTTGTACTTATGACGGTTGCAGCGTAGCGGAGTCATGTGACTCTGTCTTGCGACCTTTTGATGAGCAAAGTCAATGGGGACCCCGGATTCACTCAACAACCATGCAACTAACTTAACAACTGCAGGGATTCACCTAACAACTATGGCCAGAAAGGTCATAAAACAAGGCAAAACTCAAACAGCAACTTTCTCCCTTAGTGATGGAAATGTGTGGTCACAAGTCAAGGACTGCTTGTATGCTGCAGTTGGCAGAAGAGTAGCATAACCATAAGATCCTTCCCTCCCTCCCGCCCCTTTTCCCTCTCTTTCTCCTTCTCCTCTCCCTCCCTCTTCTTTTTCTCCCTTGTTCACTTCCTTCCCTCCCTCCCTTCCTTCCTCTTTTCTTCCTCCTTCCCCTTTCCCCTCTCTTTCTCCTTCTCCTCTCCCTCCCTCCCTCTTTTTTCTCCCTTATTCACTTCCTTCCCACCCTCTCTTCCTTCCTTCCTCTCTCTTTCCTCCCTCCATATAACTGGATTGTGACCAAAACTTGAGGCAAACTCCTGTTTTCTCTGGAGGCAGGGAGAGAGAGATGAGACAGACAGACAGACAGACAGACAGACACACACACACACACACACACAAGGAAGCTGGGGGAGAAAGAGAGAGATGAGATACACACACACACAGAGGGAGGCTGGGGGAGAAAGAGAGAGAGAGACATGAGAGAGAGATAAGAGAAAGGATAGAGAGATGAAAGAGATGAGAGAGAAAGAGATAGAAAAATATCTTTGTATGTACATATGGAGAGAGAGAAGGAGGGAGGGAGAAAGTGAAAAGAAGATAGGAAGAAAGAGAAAAGAAAAAAGGGAAGGAGGGAGGGGAGAAGAATATAAAACTGTAGGATGGAAGGGACCTTGGAGGTCTTCTAGTCCAACCCCTTGGTCAAGGCAGAGATCTTATAGCGCTCTCTCTGTGTGTCTGTGTGTTTGTGTGTGTGTGTGTGTGGTCTGAGGCCCTCCAATCGGGTCTATGGGGCATCCCCTTCTCCTCCCCCCTCCTGGTCCACCTGCACTTGTGGCAGCTGCGGATGAGGTCATCCTGCTGCACGCGGTCGGTCAGGAACTGCGGCCGGCAGAGGGGCAGACGGATTCTGGACAGGAGGTCCGGCAAGCAGGCTTCCCGCTGCTCCAGGTCGTACCGGACCCAGGACAGGGCGGCTTCGTAGACCTGGCGGGAGAGAGAGAGAGAGAGAGAGAGAGAGAGAGAGAGAGAGAAAAGTGTGGGGGGCGGAGCTCAGCATACAGGTGAGCAGCTTCCCCTACAGGTAACGCCCTGCGCAGGACCCCCCCCACGGCTTAATCTCAGCATGCATAGTCCTCGACTTACAACCACAATTCAGCTCAAAGTTTATGTTGCTTTGGGAAACCTTCGTTAAGCGAGTTTTTTTCCCTCGTTCTGCCAACTTTCTTGCCAAAGTTGTTAAGCGAGTCACTGCGGTTGTTAAGTGAATCACAGGCATTAAGTGAATCTGTCTTCCCCCCTTGCCTTTGCTTGATTGCAAAACAATCTTCTTGTGACTTTGGGACACTGAAATCGTCACAAATATGAGTCAGCTGATGAACATCCGAATGTAAATCATGGAACCACAGGGTCATAAGTGTGAGAAATGGTCGTAACTTTTTTCAGTGCCATCGTTAACTTTGAATGGTCACTGAATGAACGGTTGTTAAGTTGAGGACTACCTATAGGGGTACTTATGCCTGACTTGGCAACTCCATGGCCCCGTCGTAAAACACAGGTAGTCCTCGACTTACAACAGTTCATTTAGTGACCATTCAAAGTTAACAATGGCACTGAAAAAAGCTACAACGGTCGTGCGTTTCATACTTACGACCGTTGCATGATCCCTGTGGCCACGGGATCAACGTTAAGTAACATTCAAAATTGTCAGTTTGGCAATTGATTCGCATTTACGACGGTTGCAGCGTCCTGGGGTGTGTGTGTGTCACGTGATCCCCTTTTGCAACTTTCTGACAGGTGAAGTCAATGGGGAAGCCTGATTCACTTAACAACCATGTTACTTAACAACTGAAGTGGTTCACTTAACAACTGTGGCGAGAAAGGTCGCAAAATGGGGCAAAGTTCGGCAGAAATTTGGGGCTCAATTATGCTGGAAGGTTGGGGAAAACCATACATGAGGGCTGGTCGTAAGTCACCATTTTGGACGTCATAACTTTGAATTTTGAATTTGTTAAACAAATTGGTGCTAAGTGGAGAACTTCCTTTAGAGAATAACAGGATGTGAACAACTAAACTTGCAGGGAATTTACCCTTTTGTATCTAAAGAGTTTGTGCAAGCAGTCCTTGACTTATGACCAATCGCTTAGTGAGTGTTTGAAGTTACGACGGCACTGACAAAAGGGACATGACTGTTTCTCGCATTTATGACCTTTGCAGCATACCCATGGCCATGTGATCGAAATCCAGATGCTTGGAAACTGGCATGAACCTGTGACTGTTGCATGGGATATCAAGTGTTTTGCAACCTTCCCAGCTGGCTCCCGACAAACAATGCGGGGAGCCAGTTTCGCTTAATGACCGAACAGGGCAGCTCACAAAGCAGTGATTTGCTTAACAAATGAGGCAAAAAAAAGCTCATTAAAATCAGGGAAAGCTCGTCACTAAATGGGGCGCAGTTCACTTTACAGCCGTCTTGCTTAGCAACAGGAATTTGGGGCGTGCGTTCGAGGACTACCTGGGTTTTCTTCCTTGTTTTAAAGGCTTTCAGCTGTCGAGTTTTTATCTTACCTTTCCTTGTCCATATTTTTTGAATTCTTCCTTCTCTGTTTTCCCATCCTCTGGACTTAATCCAAGGTTTATAAGATCAATTAGAAACCAGTTTCTCCTTGACTTCCTGCTTGCCAAGAGGTCGCAAAAAAGGGGACACCCCCGGGACACTGCGACCGTCATAAATGCGAGTCAGTTCCAAGAGCCTGAATTTTTGAGCACGTAATCACGGGGAAGCTACAACGGTCGTAAGTGTGAAAACAACGGTTCCCAAGTTACATTTTTCAGTCCTGCTGTTGTAACCGGTCACTAAATGAATGGTTGTAAGTTGAGGACTAAATGACAAATCTTGTGCCAGGGGCATTCTGATATCCGTAGGAATCCTGACTTTTCCTGAAAATGGGCTTCAACAGATCCTCCAGATCAGAGTTTGTCAACTGTGGTCCCTTTAAGGACTTCAACTCCCAGGATCCCACAGCCGGCATGCTTTCTACTGAATGGGGGATTCTGGGAGTTGAAGTCCTGACTTCTTAAAGGGAACACGGCTGACAAACCCTCATCTAGATCTCTGTGATCTTGTTGATTCCCAAGTTGAGATGCGAGCTGTGCTCCTGCCCGTTGGCTATTAGCTTCTGAGGCTTCTTTAACTGACAGTTAAAGTCCTCGACTTAACGACCACAATTGAGCCCAACGCTTCCGTTGCAAAGAGAGACAGTCGTCAAGTGAACGTTGCCTTATCTGACCACCTTTCTCGTCACGGTTGTTAAGTGAATCAGTGCATTTGTTAAAGCTGTTGAGTGAATCCAGCTTCCTCGCTGATTTTGACTGGGGCACTGCGACCCGTCATAAATATGCATCAGTTGCCAAGCGTCTGAATTTTGATCATGTGACCGTGGGGGACGCCACATCGGTCATAAGTGTGAAAAAAACTGGTCCCAAGTCCCTTTTCCCAGTACCGTTGCAACTTCAAACAGTCGCTGAACGAATGGTTGTAAGTCAAGATCTGCCTGTATAGTTACCGTCTTTCCCCCAAAATAAGGCAGGGTCTTATTTTCTTTTGGCCCCCGAAATAAGCGCTTGGCCTTATTTTCGGGGAGGTCTTATTATCAGGAGGCGGCGAGCGTGGTCACCTCGTGGCTGCTGCTGTGTCGCAATATTTTCGGAGAGAGGGCTTATTTTAGTGCATGAGCTCAAAAGCTCGATTGGGTTTATAATCCAGGGAGGTCTTATTTTCGGGGAAACGGGGTAGTGGTGCAGCTGGTTTTTTTTAAAAAAAAAAAAAAGGAAGAGGGGTTTTTTGGGGGGGGGGAGAAACGAAAACCCGGAGTGTATTTCAGGGGGGCCCCCCACTCACCTGCTCCTCCAACTTCACGTGGAGTTCATCCCTGGAGGTCAGCTCCAGGACATCTTCGTAAGGCAGAGCCAAGAACTCCTCGGACATGGAGACCTCCACAAAGTGCTGATGGACGAAGCTGTTGGCTGCGTCGTACAGGACGGCGCACATCATGGTCTCCGCAAACTGGCGCACGCCCAGGCAGTTTTTGGGGTGAAGCCTTCGGACAGCACAGAGAGAGAGAGAGAGAGAGAGATGGAGAGAGAGCGGGAAACATCTGGCACAAGCCTGTCCATGTCCGTGTCCCCGCCAAATTGGGTGGGTATCGGCAGGCGGATTCTCCTCCAAGCCCTATCTGGTGATTGGCCTATGGCAATGATGGAAAACCTTTTTTGTACCCATGTGCCGACCTTGCGTGCCGGAAATGGCACACAAAACCATCCTGCGAGGAACACACAACCTTCCCTGGCCTTCTTGTGCGAGGGAGCACCGAAACCCGGAAGAGCAGCATCCCATCCCACGTGCAGGCATTGGCACCCAAATTTCCAGTTTCTGGCGCGGACTGTCGGGCATGTGCACGATGGAAACCTCGGACGTTTGGGTGCTGGGTGCGCACATGCGTGCCAGAACAATGCTCTTCCGGATCTTGGTATGTGCATAGGAACATGGAAGAGAAGCCAGCAAGGCCGCGCATTCCTCACGGGATGGCTATAGTTTATTCCTAAAGGGGCAACGACGTTATTGGTGTCCCGGGTGTAAGTGTCACGGCAGCAAAAGTATCCTTTTGGTCGGGTGAGATTTCCTCTTGGCCTTCTTTCCAAAGGCTAACCTGGGGGGGGGGGTTTGATCCGCTGTCCTTTCCCAAGCCAGAGGAACAAAGGCCGCCACCTGCTGGCACAATGCAGTGTGACGTGCGAATGGCCTTGGGGGCCAGAGGGGAGGAAACAATTAGATAAGGGAGGCAGGAGCCCACCCTCCCCCCAGTCGCTTAACAGTCAGAAGGAGAAGCAGCTAAAGAAGGACCGACCCAAACGGGTCAATCGGATAATGGGGGCCACAGTCCCCCCCAAATCCTGTGAATCTCAAATTCCTCCTTTGATCTCTTCCTGCGCAGAACTGGCATGAATCCCTTAGTTGGGGAACACAGTCGTGGCAATACCGTTTCGCCAAAAACCATCATTTCCGCCCAGTTTTCGGCAAACCAATGGCCTGTTTAATAACCACCATGGAACGGTCGAAAAAAATCTTAACAGGGCCTGCTTTACGACCGTAGACTCTATGAGGGTCATAACTCGAGGGCTACCCGCAATGTGAATTTCCTTGTTATTTCTGGTCCCAGGAGACTGGAAACTCAAAAATAAGACTGGACCATGGTGGAATATGTACGGTCTTCTACCTTGAGGGGCGGGGGGGAGGGGGGGTTGGACTAGAAGACCTCCAAGGAGGCCCCCCCTAGTATTCTATGTCCACATCTTCTGCATCCGCGGCTCACCTCTCTTTGAGGAAGGAGCAACAGGCATCCTTGATGTTCTGCAGCTGCAGGAAACTGGCGCCCATCAAGAGAGACTGGACATTTTGCTGGTCAATGGCTAAGTGCCCATTGTAGGCGAAATTGATCAGAGCTTCCAGTGCGCTGAAATTGGGAAAAGAAGAGCCGATAGTTATGTCTATTGATTAATCAGATTCGTTTAAATGCTTCAGTAAAAGTGACTCGGAGCAGCGCACAAATACCCAGTCTTAGTCACCCATGCCAACTACAATACGCGCATGGCTACATAATTCAGAATTTTTGGTCAAAGGAGAGGCCCTTGCGGATTCTAAGTCTTCGTCCCACCATGCTTCTGATGCTCAAGAAAGTAGATGTAAATTAAAGTAGATATAAATATAAATATTAAAGTAGATATAAATTAAAGCCCTTCATGGTATTGGACCTGGGTACTTGAGAGACCGCCTGCTGCCAATTACCTCCAACAGACCCATTAGATCCCACAGATTAGGCCTCCTCTGAATTCCATCCGCCGGCCAGTGCCGACTGGCGACTACCCGGAGGAGGGCCTTCTCTGTGGCTGCTCCGACCCTCTGGAACGAACTCCCCGTTGGGATTCGAACCTCACCACCCTCCAGGCCTTCCGCAAAGCCCTTAAAACCTGGCTGTTCCGACAGGCCTGGGGCTAAAGAGCTTTTGCCCCCCCCCCCGAATGGTATGGTTGTTGTGTGTTTTTAAATTTTGTATTGTTATGTCTCATCTTTTTTATCCCCCTGTCTGTACCTCCTTCCCTGATTGAATTGTGAGCCACCCTGAGTCCCCTTCGGGGAAAAGGGAGGCATATAAATGTAATAAATCCAATCCAATCCAATCAGAAAACCACCACTTCTCCTATGAAACGGATACCCCAGAAAGGTGGCAGTCAATTTTCCAATTGTCAGTTCCCTTTTACACATGGGCCTGATAGGCACTCGCCCACGAGCCCCTCGAGCATAGGGGCCCCGTATTAATCTGTATCAATTAACCCTTAAATGCACCTTGTATCGTATAAATACAGCAACTGCGTGGCTTACTGAGTATTATTGCGCTTTTCAAGCCTCGTGTATTATTCCAATGTTTATCACGTTGATTAATTACTGTCGCTGCACAGCATGTTTTTAATGTTTCAACACCGATTTGGTTGGAAGTGCCAATAAAATAAATATATATGTTTAATTTTATCAACCATTTCCATTTTTATTCCTGTGAGTAGTTGTCGCAGAGGACCCAGTACGCTTGCCTTGCCCAGGGCCCATAATAATGTTAAGGCAGCCCTGAGGATAGAATAGGAATAGGATTGGATGGAATAGAGAATAGGATAGAAATTGGAATGTAGAATAGAATAGAATAGAATAGAATAGATATTGGAATAGAGAACAGGATAGGATATAAATTGGAATGTAGAATAGAAAAGAAAAGAATAGATATTGGAATAGAGTAGAGGATAGGATAGAAAAAAATAGAATGGAATAAAAATTGGAATGTAGAATAGAATAGAATAGAATAGAAAAGAATAGATATTGGAATAGAGAACAGGATAGGATAGAAAAAAATAGAATGGAATAGAATAGAAATTGGAATGTAGAATAGAACAGAACAATAACTTCACTGTCACTTCAAATGTAGACTAATTGGCATGCATAAAAATGGAATTTCGTTGCATACAGCTCTCAAAGGGTCACCACCTCCAATATTCTCTACATAAACAGGACAAAATAAATAAGCAAATAAATCCAAAATTATGTACACACCCACTGATATTATATGACACAGAGAAACCACACAGTCTAGTTCGGATGTGTCCGTGGCGAGAAAAACGAATCTTGTGAGCTTACCAGACGGATGGCGTGGAGGACAAAGACGTTTCATGACTGAATTAGGTAACATCATCAGTGCTAGAAGCAAACCATGCTCCTTTCCAGCACTGATGATGTTCGCTAGGTGGGTCATGAAACGTCTGTAAGAGAGAAACCAAAGAACTCACAGTCTTCTTTCTCCTCTTCACAACTCCTTTCTCTTCTAGCACTGATGACACCACCTAGTCGGGTGATGAAAAGTCTGCAAGAAAACTGCCCAGCTCAGAGAGCACCAAGGACCCCACCATGAAATAGATTTGGCCCATCCCGAGGGGGTGATGGGATGGGGGAAATGTCCTCAGCAATGTTCCCTCTAAGCTGCGCGGCCGTGTGGCTGCGCGACCACGCAGGTGGCAACAAAACACAGCGCAGCAGATTCCAACTGTCGCGCAGTGATTTTCAGCATGATGGACTTCAGTCTGCAGGCGGCTAGGAGGCTTCTGTCAGCTGGGCTGGGATATTATAGCGCCTGGACACACCCAGAGGAGGGAGGGCCTTTGGCCAACAGAAAAGTGGCCTCCTAGGGTTATGATTGGGCTCCCTCCGCCGGCGTGTGGCTAATTGACAGGGAGGCCGTTCCCTCCTGGATCAAAGTTACTGAGGGGGGTAGTGGCAGCAGCAGCCAACTCTCCGCGGGACGTGCAGAGCATGCTTCCGTCGCGGTTTGTCAGCTAAGCCCCCATGGCTGGGCTCCCCGCCGTTGGCTCCGCTTCCGAGATGCGGGCGTGAGGGAGGCGCTCACCATGCAAGCAAGTGGAAACCCACGCCGGGTGTGCATATGTTGTCTGAATCCAGCCTCTGCATTCAGAGCATTGGGGCTCGAGGTTTTTTTTCGCAGGAAGGGGGAGTCGAGCTGGTACTCTGCGGATTTTATTTGATTTCATTTCAAAGAAAATAGAGGCTTCTTGGTCCGCCTGGACCGGAAAGTCAAAATCCGGAAAATTAACCTTGTTTAGGAAAGTTTTGCACTGATGGGAAAATACTGTTTTCCAGTGAAAGTTTTTTTCCCTACTTTTCTTAATTTGCTTTTTTGGTCTCTATTCCTTCTCTTTTTTCCTCTTTTCTTTCTTTCTTTCTTTCTTTTTCTTTCTTTCCTTCCTTCCTTCCTTCTTACTTTCCTCTTTCTCTTTCTTTTTTCTGCCTTTTTCTTATCCTCCCTCCCTCCTCTCCCCTTTCTTTTTCTCTTTCTCCTCTTTCCTTTTTTCTCTCTGTCTCTCTCTCCCTTCCTTCCTCCCTCCCCCTCCCTCCTCTCCCCTCTTTGTTTCTTTATGTGCCCCAATTGCTAAATCTACATCAGTTGGTAATTTATTCATAACTTCCTAATATCACTGCAGACCATTGGATAGTAAGGGGGAAAGTATAAAGCATATAAAGTAATTCATAGTATGGAAAATGTGGGTAGAGGGAAGTTTTGATCCTTTTCCCATAGAGAGTCATCCACTGAACCTGAATACAAGTAGACCTCAACTTACAACAGTTCACTTAATGACTGAAGCTACATCAGCAGTGAAAAAAGTGACTTACGGCTGTTCTTCACACTCATGATCATTGCAGCATCCCCATGGCCACATGGTCAAAATTTGGATCTTTGGCAACTGTCTCATATTTATGAGGGTTGCGGTGTCCTGGGGTCACCTTTTGCAACCTTCTGCCAATCAAAGCTTTTCAGTAGGAAAGTCAGATTGAATTTAACAACCAGGTTACTGATTCACTTAACTGTATGTAGCAAGAAAGGTTGTAAAATGGGGCAAAACTCACTTAACAAATGTCTCACTTAGCGATAGAAACTTTGGGCTCAATTATGGTCGTAGATTGAGGACTGTCTGTATAGGGAGATTTCTTTACTTAATGGATATTTACATGGCAGAATTTGAGTTTCAAATAACACTGATTTCCTTGTTGTCTTGGGTGACATCTGTGAAAAAAAATTCAGGTGCTCAGGCATGAAAATGTGCCGCTCAAACACTATACTTTTCCGCTCGCACTGAAAATTTCAATTTCAATTTAATAAAAATTTTATGCCGCCCACTCCCTTGGGACTCTGGGCGGCTTACAGACAGATAAAAAAGCATTTAAATATTTAAAAGTAAAAAATACAATTGTTAAAATTACACACGATCTGTTCCGTCTAAATGGGGCTGGACATTGATCAACAATGAAAACTAGAGGGAACATTGGTCCTCAGCCCCCCCCAAGTTTTTACCTCGGATCCATGCCCTGCATGACGATTTCATCCTGCTTGCATTCCATCATATCGTTCGTGAACATGGCGTGGAAGTAAGGAATGGAGGCCGCCAGGACGATGCGATGGGCGCTGAATTTGTGGTCTCCCACCTGAACAGGAACAGAAGCAGAAGACAGGAATCAGTTCTTCAATTCACAGCTAGGAAGGGTCTAAAAGTCTTGTTTCGTCTGCAAGCTATTCCAGTTTTTCTTTTTTCTTAATTAAAAAATGAAAGACATTCTCAAATCCAAATCAATTCATGGTGAATGAAAAATCTTGGCAGGTCCATGTCATTTTTTCGTCTTTCTCTCTCTCTTTCTTTCTGTTTCCTTCTTTCTCTTTCTCTCTATTTCCTTCTCTCTCTTTCCTTCTTTCTTTCTTTCTCTTTCTGTTTCCTTCTTTCTCTATTTCTTCTTTCTCTTGTTTCTCTCTCTCTGTTCCTCTCTTTCTGTTTCCTTCTTTCTCTATTTCCTTCTTTCTGTTTCTGTTTCCTTCTTTCTGTTTCTCTTTTTCTGTTTCTCTCTCTTTCTCTGTTTCTCCCTTTGTTTCTTTCTCTCTTTCCTTCTTTCTGTTTCTGTTTCCTTCTTTCTCTGTTTCTCTTTTTCTGTTTCTCTCTTTCTCTGTTTCTCTTTCTCTGTTTCTCTCTCTTTCTCTGTTTCTCCCTTTGTTTCTTTCTCTCTTTCCTTCTTTCTGTTTATTTCTGTTTCTGTTTCTGTTTCTCTCTTTCTCTCTCTCTGTTTCTTTTTCTTTGTTTCTCTCCTCTTTTCTCTCTGTTTCCTTCTTTCTCTTCCTTCTTTCTGTTTCTTTCTCTCTATCTGTTTCCTTCTCTCTTTCTGTTTCTCTCTATCTCTGTTTCTCTCTCTGTTTCCTTCTTTCTCTCTCTGTTCCTCTCTTTGTTTCTGTTTCTCTCTGTTCCCTTCTTTCTCTTTCTTCTTTCTGTTTCTTTTTCTCTCACTGTTTCCTTCTTTTTCTGTTTCTTTCTCTCTGTTTCTGTTTCCTCTCTCTGTTTCTCTTTCTCTGTTTCCTTCTTTCTCTTTCTTCTTTCTGTTTTTTTGTCTCTCTCTCTGTTGCTCTCTCTTTGTTTCCTTCTTTCTCTGTTTCTTTCTGTCTGTTTCTCTCTCTGTTCCTCTTTCTGTTTCCTTCTCTCTCTTTCTTCTTTCTCTCTCCATTCCTCTCTCTGTTTCTTTCTCTTTCCTTCTTTCTCTGTTTCTTCTTTCTCTCTCTGTTCCTCTGTTTCCTTCTTTCTGTCTCTTATTTCTCTGTTTCTCTCTTTCTGTTTCCTTCTCTCTCTCTCTTATTTCTCTGTTTCTCTCTTTCTCTTTCTCTCTTTGTTTCCTTCTTTCTCTCTTCTTTCTCTGTTTCCTTCTCTCTCTCTCTTATTTCTCTGTTTCTCTCTCTCTTTGTTTCTCTTTTTCTCTTTCTGTTTCCTTCTTCTCTCTCTCTTATTTCTGTTTCTCTCTGTTTCTCTTTGTTTCCTTCTTTCTCTCTCTTATTTCTCTGTTTCTCTCTCTCTCTTTCTGTTTCCTTCTCTCTCTCTCTTATTTCTCTGTTTCTCTCTCTCTCTTTCTGTTTTATTCTGTCTCTCTCTTATTTCTCTCTGTTTCTCTCTCTTTCTTTCTGTTTCTCTTTTTCTTTCTGTTTCCTTCTTTCTCTCTCTGTTTTTCTCTCTTTGCTTCTCTCTTTCTCTGTTTCCTTTTTTCCCACTTTTTTCTTTCTCTCTCTCTCTCTGTTTCCTTCTTTCCCTTTCTTTCTTCTTTCTGTTTCTCTCTCTCTCTGTCTCCCACTCACTTTCTCTCTCTGAAACAATAAAGATTGGTTAGCAATTTTGCTTTTTTGTGTGTGCCTTTTTTGGGGGGGGTGAATTTCTGTCTGGGTTTTTGGGCCGGGCTCTCATCCAACTGCCGACCACGTCTGACCCAGCTTAGCTTTGGGGTGATCATCCAAGTTTGACAAAATGCTTCCGGCTGACAAACATCTTCGCTGGGGGGGATGAAAAAAAAAAAGGCTTGTGTTTTTTCTCCTGGAGACAGATTGCCAGGCAGGTTAAATTTCTCTCTCTAGCAGGCCAGCCTGACTTTGGGTTAAATTTGGTTCTTTTAACTCCAGTCTGCAGGAGAGGCAAATGCATTAATAAAAAAAAAAGGACTCAGAAGGTTTAAAATGCAAAGGTTTGCAGCCGAGGGAACAATCTGGCCCAGTCACAGGTACAGATACCCTGACACGGAGGTGTGTAGGTAGCCCTCGGATCGAAACCATTCATTTACTGACCGTTCAAAGTGACAGCGGCACTGGAAAAAGGGACCTGGGACCGGATTTTCACACTTAATGACCACTGCAGCATCCCCTGGACACTTGGCAACTGACTCGTATTTATGACGGTCGCACCGTGCCAGGGCCACCCGATCCCCTTTTACGACCTTCTGAGAAGCAAAGTCAACGCGGAAAGACATTCACTTAACGACCATCTTACTCACTTAACGACCATCTTACTCACTTAATGACCATCTTACTCACTTAATGACATCTTACTCACTTAATGACCATCTTACTCACTTAACGATGGCAGCGACTCACTTAAACGCCCCCCCCCGGCAAGAAAGGGTGTAAAATGGGGGGAAAGCTCACTTAAGAAATGTCTCACTTAACAATGGAAATCTTGGGGCTCAATTATGGTCATAACTTGGGGACGACAGATAACTTGCCCTCTTTTTCCCCACTCAGTCTGATCGCCTGTCGAAACAATCATTATTCTGCAATAATTCTGGTTTTTGCCTTGCAGGGACATGCTTGGTTTTACCCTGCCCCAGAATTGGCTTGTGGGTCACCTCCAGTACGCTTTTAATTATTACTTTATCAAATGTGTCTCTGGATTTTTGGCAGACGTCTCTTGCCTCGGAGCTTTTATATCTCAAGGCCAACACTTTTGTACCAACACAAAATCATTTTCCCCGAGGAGGAGGAGGAGAACACTTCAGAGCTCATCTCAAGCTTTGAGTCCTTCTATTAACGGAGGCAAAATTACGTTGCCGGTTATGAAACAGCCGCAGGCATCATCGCAGCTGCAACCGGGGCCATCGCTCTCGGGGGTCTTAAGCCCCTGGTCTTGTGCACTTCGTGGTGTCCCCCACACCCCTCCAAACACAGAGGAATTGTGGGATCAGCTTGCAAGGTTCTCTCACCCTGGGAAAGAGAGAAGGAAGCAAGGCCCAGGGCCACAGGAAGGGTCAGGCTGGGAGACACATCGCTCTAGGTTTTTCAACCATGGGTGGGGGAGAGGGAGGGGGGGTCACAGAAAAGACTCTCCAGTATCCATAGGAGAGAATACCTGTAGCTCTGGGTTGAAATGTGGGGTCCTTGGTGCTCTCTGAGCTGGGTGGTTTCCTTGCAGACGTCTCATGACCCAACTGGGGAACATCATTGGTGCTAGAAGGGGGGAAGGAGGAAGGACTGGGGGGTCCTTGGTGCTCTCTGAGCTGGGTGGGTTTCCTTGCAGACGTCTCATGACCCAACTGGGGAACATCATCAGTGTTAGAGAGGAGGAGAAGGAGAAGGAGTAGTTTTTGGGGTTCTCCAATCTTGGTGCTTGTCTTGCAGCCTCACCAAGGAACCTCTAAGAACACTGACAGTGCAAGTCACTTGTACATAAAGAGAGAGCAAACCCCCCTTCCTTTCTACTACTGATGGCGTTCCCTAGTTGGGTCATGAGACGTCTGCAAGGAACCCCCCCCACCCCCAGAGCACAGAGAGCACCAAGGACTTTGCAGAAAGTTCAACCCTGAGCCACAAACACTTCTCCCTCAATCAAGATGGGCCACGTTTCCTCTGCAGTTTTCTGAACCCTTCGTGATGGTGAACCCATGGCATGCGTGCCTTCTCCAGATGTTCTGGTTTCGGGCAGCTGGTGCTTGCGGGCGCTGGAGCACCGGAAAACAGCCTGAAAACGGCCCAAAAAAACACCCCCAAAACACAGGCCATTTTTGGCCCCCAAAAAACAGGTTCGCACGCACCGGCCAGCTGGTTTTTGAGCATACGGCGCTCGGGCACGAGTATTCCAGTTTGGCCACTCAGTGCTGAAAAGGTTCACCATCACTGACCTAAAACGTGCCTCCGAAATCAGACGCACCTCTCCTGGTTCCCCACCCCGCCCCCCCAGGATCTATCGCGGCAGGTGGGCAAATGACGAGCCAGGTAAAGAGAAACGGGAATCCGCCAGGAGTTGTTTATGCCCGGGAGAAAACCAAAGATGCCTAAAATTGCCTGCTGAATCAGAATTACGGAGTGCCTCTCTCTCGCTCTCAGAAAGGAGAAGTGCCCCATTTAGTCCAGGCCGTCGTGACCTAAATAACAACAAAACGACATGCTGAGTGCACAACGCAACCAAAAGCTGGTGTGTGTGTGTGTGCGTTTGTGTGTGTGTCAGGGGCCTTGCTAATGGGAAATCTCTTGGCTGAAGGATGGGGAAAAAAACCCTCTCTTGCTCGAGCCACCATTCTTAGGGCAGTCCCTAAATCTCTGGCAGGAGGAGAAAAACGTCACAATCTGGACACCACACAGCAAGGTTATTTTGTCGACGGGAGGTCAAGGCAACGTATCTGAGCCAGAAGAACGCAAGGGGGGGGGCGGGGATGTGCGAAAAGGGGACCACAAGGAGAGGCAGTTCAGCATGAGGGTGCTTGGGCCAGGAAACAGGGGAGACGGCGTGAAAGCTGGCTGGGTGACTTTGGGCCAAGCCACCAGGCGAGGGGGAGTTCTAGTCCCAGCTTAGACACGAAAGCAGGCTGGATTTGGGCCAATCACCCGGAGGCGGTGAGTTCTAGTCCCTGCCTTTGGCATGAAAGCCAGCTGGGGGACTTTGGGCCAATCACCAGGAGACTGGGAGTTCTAGACTCGCCTCAGCTATAAAGCCAGCTGGGGGACTTTGGGCCCATCACCAGGAGGCGGTGAGTTCTAGTCCCTGCCTTTGGCATGAAAGCCAGCTGGGTGACTTTGGGCCAATCAACAGGAGACTGGGAGTTCTAGACTCGCCTCAGCTATAAAGCCAGCTGGGTGACTTTGGGCCCATCACCAGGAGATAGGGAGTTCTAGTCCTGCCTTTGGCATGAAAACCAGCTGGGTGACTTTGGGCCCATCAACAGGAGACTGGGAGTTCTAGACTCGCCTCAGCTATAAAGCCAGCTGGGGGACTTTGGGCCCATCACCAGGAGACGGTGAGTTCTAGTCCTGCCTTAGGCATGAAAGTCAGCTGGGTGACTTTGGGCCAATCACCAGGAGACTGGGAGTTCTAGACTCGCCTCAGCTATAAAGCCAGCTGGGGGACTTTGAGCCAATCACCAGGAGGCGATGAGTTCTAGTCCTGCCTTAGGCATGAAAGTCAGCTGGGTGACTTTGGGCCAATCACCAGGAGACTGGGAGTTCTAGACTCGCCTCAGCTATAAAGCCAGCTGGGGGACTTTGGGCAAATCACCAGGAGACGGTGAGTTCTAGTCCTGCCTTAGGCATGAAAGCCAGCTGGGTGACTTTGGGCCAATCACCGGGAGACAGGGAGTTCTAGTGCCGCCTTAGGCATGAAAGCCAGCTGGGGGACTTTGGACCAATCACCGGGAGACAGGGAGTTCTAGTGCCGCCTTAGGGATGAAAGCTGGCTGGGTGACTTTGGGCCAAGCACCAGGAGACGGGGAGTTCTAGGCCTGTCTTAGGCATGAAAGCCAACTGGGTTACTTGGGGCCAACCAATAGCAATAGCAGTGGACTTATATACCGCTTCATAGGCCTTTCAGGCCTCTCTAAGCGGTTTACAGAGAGTCAGCATATTGCCCCCAACAATCCGGGTCCTCATTTTACCCACCTCGGAAGGATGGAAGGCTGAGTCAACCCTGAGCCGGTGAGATTTGAACCGCTGACCTGCTGATCTAGCAGTAGCCTGCAGTGCTGCATTTAACCACTGCGCCACCTTGGCCACCAGGAGAGGGTGAGTTCTAGTCCCAGTTTAGGCATGAAAGCTGGCTGGGTGATCTTGGGCCCCGTGCGCTCTTTCAAGCCAGCCCACCTCGCAGGGTGGTGGTTGTGGCTTAGAAAAAGAGGAGGAGGAAGCGTGAGATCTGTTCCCCGCCTTGAGTAGACCAAAATATATATATATATATATATATATATATATATATATATATATATATATATATATATATATATATATATATATATATATATATATATATATATATATATATAAACAGGTGGGACGAACTTCGTCAGAGCCAGGAGCTTCAGAGCACCTGAAAAAAAGATCTCGGTGACTCACGAATGGAAGCTGGAGAGGAACCAAAAAAACATTTGAGCAACTGCCAAATAAATAAAAAAAACAGCCGAATAGCCTCCCAGCTAGCGATGAGAAACAGAACTCCTCTTCACACCCGGAGCATCAGCACCAGTTCTTGGAAATGCGTCTTGGAAATAGGGACATTGAACAAAGAGACGTCTAGTCACAAATTAGGTATATTTTTAGCCTGGAGAAAAAGGCCGACAGACATGATAATTGAACGGCCGAGACACAGAAAGACAGCACAACCTGTTCTGGGTCTTTGCAGAAAACAACAATAACAACACACACACACACACACAGATAGATAGAAAAGCCAAACAACCACAGGTAGTCCTCAATTTAAGACTGTTGAGCCCAAAACTTTGTCGCTAAGTAGGGCTGTTAATTTTTCCCCATTTTACGAGGACTACCTGCCTAGAATTACCTTGAGATAGGTAAGGACAGGCTGCCTATACATTTTATTAATAAATAAAAGAAATAAACCCTCTGATATTGTGCAGTTAAGAGCCTGGATGGCAAACCTGTGGCAAGCGGAGCCCACTTGGTGGGCACATGAGCTGTCGCTCACCTCAGCTCCACTGCGCATGTGCGCACGCCTCCCACCAGCCAGCTGAATTTCTCTGCCACGCATGTGGGAGATGCGCATTCATGTGTGGGGGTAGGGGGAACGTCAGGAGGTGCCCCATTTATGGTCCCAGAGGGCTTTGGAGAGGCCTGTTAGTCCCAAAACAGGGCATGGGGAGGGATGTGAATGTGTGTGGGGGGAGGGTGATGCGCAGTGGTTAAATGCCAAGAGCCAAGGTGGCGCAGTGGTTAAATGCAGCACTGCAGGCTACTGCTAGATCAGCAGGTCAGCGGTTCAAATCTCACCGGCTCAGGGTTGACTCAGCCTTCCATCCTTCCGAGGTGGGTAAAATGAGGACCCGGATTGTTGTTGGGGGCAATATGCTGACTCTCTGTAAACCGCTTAGAGAGGCCTGAAAGGCCTATGAAGCGGTATATAAGTCTACTGCTATTGCTATTGCTAAAATGCTCAGGGCGCACTGCATTATGAGTTTGAGCATCCTCGTGCATGCTATTTCAGCACACCTGGACAAAAAAGTTAGCCGCCCCTGAGTTAGAGGAATTCAGCCTTTAAATGTAGTCGGGGGTTCCACCACAAAACCCCGCACGACTAAACCGCATCGCTGGCGTCATCAACAGGGCGACAACAGCGCGGAGACAGAAGCACGCTGTAAACCCTAAACCTAAAATTAACCCCTAAACCTAAACCTAACCCCCCTAAACCTAACCCTTAACCTAACCCTAAACCTTACCCTAAACCTAACCCTAATCCTAACCCTTAACCTAACGCTAAACCTAACCCTAACCCTTAACCTAACCCTTAGCCTAACCCTAACCCTAACCCTTAACCTAACCCTAACCCTTAACCTAACCCTAAACCTAACCCTTAACCTAACCCTAAACCTAACCCTAACCCTAACCCTTAACCTAACCCTTAACCTAACCCTAACCCTTAACCTAACCCTAACCCTAACCCTTAACCTAACCCTAAACCTAACCCTAAACCTAACCCTAAACCTAACCCTTAACCTAACCCTAAACCTAACCCTAACCCTAACCCTTAACCTAACCCTTAACCTAACCCTAACCCTTAACCTAACCCTTAACCTAACCCTAACCCTTAACCTAACCCTAAACCTAATCCTAAACCTAACCCTTAACCTAACCCTAAACCTAACCCTTAACCTAACCCTAAACCTAACCCTAACCCTAAAGCTAACCCTTACCTTAAGTTGAATCGGCTTGCTTTCAAAGCGCTATTTAAAGCGCCCTTCTTTCTCTGCGCTGGCTGTTGTCGCCCTGTTGATGACGTCAGCGACGCGGTTTAATCGGGCGCGGCTTAGTCGAGCGCGGTTTTGACGGGGTCACGGTAGTTGGGGCCGCCTCCTGCAACATACCTCCCAGCGCCCAATAAGATCGCACAGGGCGGGCCTGCTCCAGGTGCCGTCGGCTACGCAGTGCCGGCTGGCCGCTCCTCGGGGGAGAGCCTTCTCTGTTGCTGCTCCGGCCCTTTGGAACGATCTACACCCCCACCCCCCCCAAGATCCGGACCCTCCCCACTTTTCTGGCCTTCCGTAAGTCTGTTAAGACCTGGCTGTTCCGGCAGGCCTGGAGCTGTTGAGCTTGACTGAACTTCAGCCCCTTTGAAAACTGAGTGCATGTTGTGTTTCTGTTCTTAAGCTGTTTTGTCTTGTGTTTTTAATCTTTTTTTAAAATATTTTTAAACTGCTTTTATGTAAGCCGCCCGGAGTCCTTCGGGATTGGGCGGCATACAAATCTACTTGCCGAGGTGGCGCAAGGTGGTTAAATGCAGCACTGCAGGCTATTCAGCTGACTGCAGTTCTGCAGTTCGGCTGTTCAAATCTCACCGGCTCAGGGTTGACTCAGCCTTCCATCCTTCCGAGGTGGGTGAAATGAGGACCCGGATTGTTGTTGGGGGTGATATGCTGACTCTGTAAACCGCTTAGAGAGGTTTACCCTATGAAGCGGTATATAAGTCTAACTGCTATTGCTATTGCTATTGCTATTGCTATTAAAAGTTGAAAGTTAAAAGTCACAGCCACAACTTTTTGTTGCTAAGTGAAACATGTGTGAGTTTTGCCCCGTTTTACGACCTTGACACAATTATTAAGCAAATCACTTGCCAATGATAAGTTAGTAACGTGGTGGTTAAGTAAACAGGCTTCACTTGCCAGGAGGTCGCAAAAGGGGATCATGTGTATGTCTCTCCCCCCCGCCCCCCCCCAGGAACATTGCGACCGTCGGAGACATGAATCAGTTGCCAAGTGTCCGAATTCTGAGCATGTGACCCTGGGGAGGCCGCAATGGACGTCAGGGTAAGAAGCAGTCCCAAGTCATGTTTTTCAATGCCGTCGTAACCTTGAATGGCCACTACATGAACCGTTATAAGTTGAGGAGTACCTGACTACGCTTCTTCTGACCACGACCAAATCAGATTGCAACCAAAAAATTCACATTTTTTTTTTTCGGGGCTGATTTCCTCTTTTAGGCCTTTTTTTTTATGTTTTTGTTTTATAAGCGCCGAATTTCCAAAATTAGCTTCAGGTCACCACCAAATGGGGTTGCAAGCAAAGTTATGGGACGAATTATGGTCGTGGCCAGAGGTTCTACTGTATTAAGGTTTAAAATTGTTGGGTCTCCTCCGGGTGCCGTCGACCGGACAATGCCGGTTGGCGGCTCCCTGAGGGAGGGCCTTCTCTGTAGCTGCACCGGCCTTGTGGAACGAGCTTCCTGCTGAGATCCGGGTCCTCACCACCCTCCCGGCCTTCCGTAAAGCGACTAAGACCTGGCTCTTCCGGCAGGCCTGGGGCTGTTGAGTATTCCAGCCCCATTTGATGTAATGGATGCTGTGTTGATTTTAATTTTGTAATTTTAAATGTTTTAAATGTTTTTATTGCTGTTTTATTTGCTGTGAGCCGCCCAGAGTCCCCAGGGAGTGGGCGGCATACAAATACCATTAAAGTTTGAAAGTTAAATGGAAGGAAGAAGATTTCAGCTGGACAGCAGCTGAATGACCAAGAAGAGTGGTCAACCACTTGATATGAGGAACGGTGGCAGGGATTGGGCATGGCTAGTTTAATGAAAAGAAGGACCAGGGGAGACAGGATACCAGTCTTCCAATATCTCAGGGGTTGCCACAAAGAAGAGGGAGTCAAGCTATTCTCCAAGGCACCTGAGGGCAGAACAAGAAGCAATGGGTGGAAACTAATCCAGGAGAGAAGCAACTTAGAACTGAGGAGAAATTTCCTGACAGTTAGAACAATTAATCAGTGGAACAGAAGTTGCCTCTAGAAGTTGTGAATGCTCCAACACTGGAAGTCTTTAAGAAGATGTGGGATAGACATTTGTCTGAAGTGGTATAGAGTCTGCTGCTTGAGCAGGGGGCTGGACTAGAAGACCTCCACGGTCCCTTCCAGCTCTCTTATTCTGTTCTGGTGGAGTCTCAGTTGCTAGAATGATTTGAGCAGAGGCCGGAGGGCTTCGTGGTGGCAATGGGGGTTGGCTTAAATGACCTCTGAAAGTCCATTCCAACCCTTCTGTTTTCTGATTTTATGAAAGCCTTTATACCTCCCCTTTTTGGATAGATTAGGAGGGGGGGGGTATTGGAAACAAAACAATAATAAACAATAATAAACACGTTCAAGCATCAAAAACATAAAACGTCCCCCCTGATTAAGCACAGAAGCTCTTTGGTGCTCACAGACCATTACCGCATTAAGAAGCAGAGATGGGCTATTTATGTAAACAATAAATGGATCCCGGAGGCTGAAAATAAGGAATTGTGGGAAATGGGCTCCTTGGGGGCTTCTTAGAAACATTTAGCTGCTAGGGAGAAAATTGTTGGATTTATTCCAAGGCTAATGGATAACGTCTCCTGAACAAATTCCCTCCTAGCACTGATGGTTACCTAGCTGAGCCCTAAAATATCTGCAAGAAATAAGTAAAGCTCATACAGACAGGCCCATGGACTCCTCCTATTCCTCCTCAAACTGATGATGTTACCTAGTTGGGTCATGAAATGTCTGCAAGAAAACCACCCAGCTCAGAGCGCATCAAGGACCACACAGTTGTCATGTCATCGTCGTCTCCTCCTCCTCCTCCTCCTCCCTTCTAGCACTGATGGTGTTATTTATTTATTTATTTATTTATAGACTTCTATACCGCTTCATAGGGCTTTCAGCCCTCTCTAAGCGGTTTACAGAGTCAGCATATCGCCCCCAACAACAATCCGGGTCCTCATTTCACCCACCTCGGAAGGATGGAAGGCTGAGTCAACCTTGAGCCGGTGAGATTTGAACCACTGAACTGCAGATAACAGTCAGCTGAAGTGGCCTGCACTAACCACTGCGCCACCTCGGCTCTATGTTCCCTAGTTGGGTCATGAAACGTCTGCAAGGAAACCACCCAGGTCAGAGTGCACCAAGGACACCCCCCCCCCCCCGTTCTCCTCCTCTTCACAAACTCCCATTTCCTTCTCGCTCTGATGATGTTGCCTGGTGTAGTGATGAAAATGTCTGCAAGAAAACCACCCAGCTCAGATAGCACCAAGGACCCTGCAATCCTTCCTTCTTCTCCACACACCTAGCACTCCCTTCTAGCTCTGATGATGTTACCTAGTTGGGTCATGAAACGCCTGCAAGAAAACCACCAAGCCCAGAAGGCACCAAGGACTGGCAGAGAAAAAAGAAACCTGGATAAGAAAGGATTAACACCAGACAAAAAATGGAGCAAAAACCAATACTCTAACCAAGGAACGATCAAGTTTGTTTTGGCACACTCTCTCAATGATACTGGAGGGCGAACCGATATACTGTACATAAGCAGAGAGCAAACTCTCTTATCACTGACGTTAGCTAGCTAGGTGATAAAATGTCTGCAAGAAAACAACCAAGCTCAGAAAACACGAAAGACCCCACAATTCTCCTCTTCTTCCTCTACCTTGCAACCCACCCACCCACCCGTCCCTTCTAGCACTGAGGTGGCTCAGTGGTTAGGGTGCAGTACTGCAGGCCACTTCAGCTGGTTGTTATCTGCAGTTCAGCGGTTCTAATCTCACCAGCTCAAAGGTTGACTCAGCCTTCCATCCTTCCGAGGTGGGTGAAATGAGGACCCAGACTGTGGGGGTGATATGCTGACTCTGTAAACCGCTTAGAGAGGGCTGAAAGCCCTATGAAGCAGTATATAAGTCTAACTGCTATTGCTATTGCTATAGCACTGATGGTATTACCTAGCTGGGTCATGAGACGTCTGCAAGAAAACCACCCAGCTCAGAGAGCACCGAGCACCCCACGGCTCAAGCCGGATCTCCAAATATTCTCTCCTGTCGGAAGAATAATTTTCTACATTTGGAGGACTTTAAAAAAAACAATGAAAACCTTTCATCCCACAAGGGGTTCCCCCCCCCCCCAAGGAGGCAACCAGATTTTCCCGTTTTCCTTTGGAGACGTTTCAGCTCTTCAGATTTTTGCATGAAAAGGGAAATAAAGTCGTCACAGAAAAACCAGAAAGTCCAGTTGCCTGCTGGGGAAAAAAAAAAGCACCTTTGGGACATCCGTGACTTGGAAGACTGAGAATCACCCACAAACCTTTGAGAGGCAATATTGGAAAATCAGTGCTCACTCTGTCAAACCACCCTTGTTACTCGGGTGCAGTTAAATAACCTGACTAATATAAAGCATTCCTTCCGTGAGTCATTCAATTCTTGGAAGAGTATCTTGTGTGCAAAGTTAACATATGCAACTGGAGACAGGAGTACCAGAAACTGGGCTGCAATTAAAATCTAATTTTCACAGGCTTCTCCCCAAGAATATATATATATTAAAAAAAAAAACCCAGACGTAATTATCAGCTTTTTTTTCTTTTTAACAGTCAAGCCTCCTTAAAAGTAGCCTGTGACACATTCTTAAGAGATGGTGTGATGCACAATGCACAACGCTATGCCAGAGGGGGCTACACCCAATATTTGGGACATTAATCATCTCGATGGTGACGTCATGCCCAGAGTGACATAAGGGAAGAAAATCTCTTGTCGGAAACAGAATTTTAATTGGTAAAGGCCTTCAAGTACAGCTAGTCCTGGACTTAAAAATTGTTCATTTATTTATTATAAATAAATAATAAATAAATAATAATAAATAAATAAATTTAGTGACCGAAGTTACAACGGGGCTGAGAAAAATGACTGACGATCGTTTTTCACATCCCTGTGGTCATGTGATCAAAATTCAGCCATTCAGCAAATGACTCGTATTTATGACGGTCGCAGTGTCCCCGGGTTATGTGGTCCCCTTTTGAGACCTTCTGACAAGGGGACAACCATGTTACTCACTTAACAACTTCAGTGTTTAACAAGGTGTGGCAAGAAAGGTCGTAAAATGGGGCAAAACTCTCTCAACAAATATCTCACCTAGCAACAGGTATTTTGGGCTCAATTGTGGTCATAAGTCGAAGACTACTTGAACAGATATTTCTTTTATAATTTTGCAATTTTTACCGGTAGCAGCATCCCAGTCACTGTAGGTAGGAAGGTGTATATTACCATAGCGGGCAATTGTTTAATTACCTCATTTGTTTAATGACCTTCTCTGCACTAGAAAGAGTGCAGAGAAGAGCAACAAAGAGGATTAGGGGACTGGAGGCTGAAACATAGGATGAACGGTTGCAGGAACTGGGCATGTCTAGTTGAATGAAAAGAAGGACCAGGGGAGACATGATAGCAGTCTTCCAATATCCCAGGGGTTGCCACAGAGAAGAGGGAGTCAAACTATTCTCCAAGGCACCTGAGGGCAGAACAAGAAGCAATGGGTGGAAACTAATCAAGGAGAGAAGCAACCTAGAACTGAGGAGAAATTTCCTGACAGTGAGGACAATTAACCAGTGGAACAGCATTCCTCCAGAAGTTGTAAATTTCCAACGCTGGAAGTTTTAAAGAAGAGATTGGATAACTATTTGTCTGAAATGGTATAAATAAGATTTCCTGCCTAAGCAGGAGGTTGGACTAGAAGCAATAGCAATAGCAGTAGACTTATATACCGCTTCATAGGCCTTTCAGGCCTCTCTAAGCGGTTTACAGAGAGTCAGCATATTGCCCCCAACAATCTGGGTCCTCATTTTACCCACCTCGGAAGGATGGAAGGCTGAGTCAACCCTGAGCCGGTGAGATTTGAACCGCTGACCTGCTGATCTAGCAGTAGCCTGCAGTGCTGCATTTAACCACTGCGCCACCTTGGCTCTTGGAGGAAGACCTCCAAGATCCAACTCTGTTATTCTATTCTATTTCTATTCTATCCCATATATTCTGTTCTATTCTATATTCTATTTCTATTCCTATTCTATTCTATTATTCTATTCCTTTTCCTTATTCTATTCTATTCCCTTCCATATATTCTGTTCCGTTCCATTCTATATTCTATTCTATTCTCTATTCTATTCTCTATTCCTATTCTATTGCATTCGCTTTCTCCATTCCATTCCACTCCTATTTATTCTTTTGTTACTACCAGATGTTTTCTATTTAAGCGCCTAACATCATGGTGTAAATGATCTTGGTGGTCAAGAAATTTTAAGATTTGAAGATCAATAAGTTTAAAAAGCAGCAAGTTTAAGAAATTTTAGGGTCCTTTAAACGGTGACATGTTATCAGCCCAAACCCCTTATCCTCTTTATTTTCTATCTACAATTATCCTCTATGACATTTATACTACAGGGGGTGTCTTTGACTTGCAAGCACAATTGAGCCACAATTTCCCATGGCTAAGCCCTGAGAGCTTATAAGGGAGCTGAGGTTCATTTTATGACCTATCTTGCCATGGTTGCTAAGTGAATCCAGCTTCCCCGTTGACTCTGCTTGTCAGAAGGCCGCAAAAGGAAATCACGTGTTCCTAGGACATGCAACGGTCATAAATGTGAGTCAGTTGCTAATAAGGCTCCAGATTTTGGTCACGTGACCACGGGGATGATGTTGCAAGGGTCATTAAGTGTGAAAAAACAATCACAAGTCACTTTTTTTCCAGTGTCGTCGTTAACTTTGGTCACTAAACAGGTGGTTGTAAGTCAGGGACTAAATGTACTCTTCTATTCTGCTGCCTTTACAGAAAAAAAAACTAGCAAGATTGTCAGCTTTGGTCAATTTATATTATTATATATTATATATTATTGCTCCCTGTTTTTTCTATGTGAGCCTGTGGAACTTGTGGAAAACACAGCCACCACAAAAAACAACCTGACCCAAAAGTATGTGTGTGTGAGGGGGGGGGGGTGTTTGTACATAATCTGCAATAGAAGGAACTCAATTTCGGCGATCCTCAGCAGCAACGGTGCTAAAATGCAAGGAATGAGGAAGGCTGCTGGGGGCAGGAGCCGGCAAGGTTGTTATCCAGGGTCCCTCCAGCCACCTTCCACCCCTGGTGGTCTCTTTCCCCTCCCCCTCCTCTCCGTATACCCCCTCCCTTCTAGCACTGATGATGTCACCTAGTTGGTCTGCAAGAAAGCAGTTAAGCTCAGAGAGCACCAAGGACCCCCATATTCCTCCTCCTCCTCCTCTCTTCCTTTCCTCCCCCTCCATCTTTTCCTTCTCCACCTCCCCTCCTTTTTCCCCTCCTCTTTTCCTTCCTCTGCTCTTTTCCTTCCCTTTCCCCTCCATTTCTCCTCTTTCTCTCCTTTCCCTCCCCCTCCTGTTTTCCTCCCCTCTACTCCCCTTTCCCTCCCCCTCCATTTTTCCTTCCCCTCCTTTTCCTTCTCCCCTCCCCTCCTCTCTTTTCCCCTCCCCTTTTCCTTCCTCTGCTCTTCTCCTTCCCCTCCATTTCTCCTCTTTCGCTCCTTTCCCTCCCCCTCCTGTTTTCCTCCCCTTCTTTTCCTCTCCTTTCCTTCTCTGCTCCTCTCTCCTTCCCCTCCCCCTCCCCATTTCTCCCCCCTCCTCTTTTCTTCCCCCTCTGCTCCTCTTTCTTTCCTTCCCCCCCTCCATTTCTCCTCCCCCTCCCTCTTTTCCTTCTCCCCTCCCCTCCTCTCCTTTTTCCTCTCCCCTCTTTTCCTTCCCCTTCTCCTCCATTTCTCCTCTTTCTCTTCTTTCCCTCCCCATCCGGTTTTCCTCCCCCCTTCTTTTCCTCTCCTTTTCTCCCTCCTTTCCTCCTCTGCTCCTCTCTCCTTTCCCTCCCCCTCCCCATTTCTCCCCCCTTCTCTCTCCTCCCCCTCCCCTTTTCCTGCCCCTCTGCTCCACTTCCTTTCCTCCCCCTCCCCCTCCATTTCTCCTCCTTTTCTTCCCCTCAGCTCCTTCCATTTCTCTCCTTTCCCTCCCTCCCCCCATTTCTCCTCCCCCTCCCCATAATCTCCCACCCACCCATTTAGCCCTGATGATCTTCCCTGGTTGGGTCCTAAAAGCCCAGGGACCACCAACGCCCCCAAGGGAGGCTCTACTCCCACATACCGTAAATTGATCGGGTTCTTGAGCGGGGAATGGGGGCGGGGGAGTGTAAGAGCGCCCCAGAGGTCATCCAAGCGGTCCCCACTTCTCCCCCCTCCCTTAATCCCTCCCCATTCATCCCCCCTTCTTACTCCCTCCCTCCCTCTCCTCCTCAGGGTCCCTCTCCCTCCTGTCAATCACGTCCCCCCCCCACCGGGGCCCACCTTGAGGGTCACGTCGCACAGCTTCCCCTGTCTCCTGATCTCGCCCATCACCCCGTAGCCGCGGCTGGGCAAGTCGCCCACCGAGAAGTGCACCAGGTCCTCCGGGTCTAGCTCCGGGTCCGGCCCGGCCGCCTCCAGCATCTCGTCGGCTTCCACGCCAAACCCCGGCTCTGCCGGGACCGGCCGTCCTTCTCGTTCGCTCGCCTGACGCGCTTTGGCTCCACCCGGCCACCGTCGCCTCGCCGCCGGGAGATGGCCAGACCGGAAACCAGCCAGGCCCCGCCTCTCGGCTCCGCCCGCGCTGAGCGGAAGCGCCCGTCGCCGCGGCAACAGAGCCTCCGGAAGAAGCGGTCGCCGGGGCGACGGCGTGCTTCGCGCATGCGCCGATGTCCCTCACTCCCTTCGGAGCAGGTCCTGAGGCGGCTCTTTTTCCATTCGAGAGGATGCCGGCGAGCCTCCCTTCACCGCTGCCTCCGCCCGGGAGCGGTCCCTGCTAGGTCGCGGCGGCGGATGGCGGCTCTGGACTGGAAGGCCCCGACCCAGGGTAGTGGGCAGAGGCCAGGTGGACCTTCCGCGCCGCCCCCTCCCTCCCCCCGGGTCCCCCGATGAGTCTGGGGGCGCTTGGAGGAGGGCGAGTCTCTTCCTCCCTCAGAGCCTCTGCGGCCCCCGAGGAGTTTCTATGTTTCTATGGGGGGGATTTTTTTCTTCCTTTTTCTTTTTGGCAGCCCCGAACTTTTTCCTTTCGCTTTTGAATTTGGGGTGGGGGGGGAGAGAGAAAGGTGTTCAATTGTAAGCATCCCAGAATCTGTCTGTCTTTATCTTTTTCTTTATATATTTTTCTATTTCTTTTTTCTATCTCTCTCTCCCTCTCCCTCCCTCCCTCCCTCCCTCCCCCCCCCTCTCTCTCTCTCTCTCTCTCTCTCTCTCTCTATATATATATATATATATATATATATATACACACACACATACATACATACATACATACATATTTAGTGTCACAACCCTTGGTAAGCCCCAATTATGAGAGGAAGCTAACTGCTTCCATTATTTGTCAATCGGCTCGTCACAAGAGTCCATCACGACACAAACCCAATATCGTGATGGACTCTCGTGACGAGCCGATTGACAGATAATGGAAGCAGTTAGCTTCCATAATTGGGGCATAGCAGGGGTTGTGACACTAAATAGATATCTATATCTTTCTATATATCTTTTTCTATATATATAATTATCTTTTTCTATCTATTTATCTATATCTTTCTATATATCTTTTTCTCCTGTTTATATTTTTCTATCTATATAATTATCCTTTTCTATCTATTTATTTACATATCTATATCTTTCTATCTATCTATCTTTTTCTATATATATAATTATCTTTTTCTATCTATATATCTTTATATATTTTTCTATCTATTTCTTTTTTCTATCTATCTTTTTCTATCTATAATTATCTTTTTCTATCTATATCTTTCTATATCTTTCTATCTATATATTTTTCTCTCTTTATATCTTTCTTTTTCTATCTAGATTTTTTCTCTCATATCTTTTTCTTTATATCTATCTATATATCTTTTTCTATCTAAATCTTTTTCTCTATATCTATTTATATCTCTATTTTTTTCTTTCTATCTATATTTTCTCTCTATCTAGATCTTTTTGTATATACATCTTTTTCTATCTTCTATCCCTTTCTATAATCTGTCTTTCTCTCTCTCCATCCATCCATCATAATCCCTATTATTTCCATCCATCCATGCATTGTATATGTCTATTCCATTTATTTATCATGCCTCTTACATGTCTATTATTATCCTGTCTATCCATCCCATCCATCATACATGCCTGTTATATCCATCCACCCATCCACCATATAAGTCTCTTCTATCTATTTATTGATCCATTCATCAATCAGTCATACGTGCCTATTATCTCATCCATCCATCCATCAATTGTATATGTCTATTCTAATTTAAGATGAAACTCACATACTAATGAGAATGAAGGATTCACTGGAGAAGAGCCTAATGCTGGGAACCATTGAGGGCAGAAGAAGAAGGGGACGGCAGAGAATGAGATGGTTGGATTGAGTCACCAAAGCAGCCGGCGTGAGCTTAAATGGACTCCAGAGGATGGTAGAGGTCAGGAAGGCCTGGAGGAACGTTGTCCATGGGGCTGCGATGGGTCGGACACAACTTCGCAACTAACAACAACAACAAATTCTAATACCTATCCATCCATCACACATATCTATCATACCTATCCATCATGCCTATTATCTCCATCCATCCAGCCACTATATATGTCTATTCTATATATCTATCTATTCATCCATCTTACATGCCTATTATCTCACCCATCCATCCATTCCATACAACTGTATGTTCTTTCTCTTCTTTCTATCTATCTATCCATCCATCCATCCATCCATCCATCCATCTATCCATCCACTACCTACCTACCCATCATTTATCTATATTCTGTCGTATTGATCTGTCATCTACCCGTATTTATTTATGTCACATCTATTTGCTCTATCGCTCCACCTATTGCATCTACCTTTCACATCTATATCTGTTATGTATTAAATCTGGCTTTCGCATCTATCATGACTCCTAAACGAGATGGGTGACATATGAATCAAATAAATAAGTAAATTTATTAATTATCAAAATTCTGTCTTTTGGGTCGATCTATCATTAACATCTATCCCTACATTGCATCTCTATTTTGCATCTCTTTTAATGATTTAGATTCTGTCTTAATTATCTATTAACTAACGGCATCTTTTTCATCTCAGTTACGTTCATCTGTTTATTGCATGATTTATCTTTTGCATCTGTCATTATCTTCTACATATCTCTATTTATATTTGTCTTATTGATCTATCATTTTTCGCATCTATTATCAGTTTTCCAGTTAATTTCAGTTAATTCCAGTTAATTATCTTGATCTATCATCTATCACATCTTTTTGATTGCATCCTTCATATCTATCTGTCATTAGCATCTACCTGTTATTCATCTATATCACGTTTAGAAATTGCCCAACTCCCTCACACATAAAAGCTGAATATAAAAGTTAAAAGAGAGGCGAGACTAGATAAAACGCAACATTACAAGGCCAAGGAAGGACTTACAGGACACCCATTGGGAGTTGAGTAACCTATAACATATTAGTTGTTATTTGCAAGTCATGTCCAACCCATCGCAACCCCATGGACAACGTTCCTCCAGGCCTTCCTGTCCTCTGCCATCCTCTGGAGTCCATTTAAGTTCACATCGATTGCTTCAGTGACTCCCTCCGGCCACATCCTTCTCTGCCGTCCCCTTCTTCTTTTGCCTTCAGTCTTTCCCAGCATGAGGCTCTTCTACAGGGAGTCTTTCTTCCTTCTCATCAGGTGGTCAAAGTATTTGAGTTTCCTCTTCAGAATCTGGCCTTCTAAAGAGCAGCCAGGGTTGATCTCCTCTAGGGCTGACTGGTTGGATCACCTTGCAGTCCAAGGGACTCAATGCAGGAGTCTTGTCCAGCACCAGAGTTCAAAGGCCTCCATTCTTTGGCGCTCAGCCTTTCTTACTGATTAAATAAAAATATTAATTTCCCACCTAATTGATACAGATAGTCCTCAACTTTCATCCACAATTTACCCCAAAATTTCCATTGTTAGTTGCTGCAGCAATTCACTTAATAACTGCGGCAAAAAAGATCCCAAAATGGGATGAAACTCTCTTAACAACCATCTTGCTTAGCAACAGAAATTTTGAGCTTAATTGCGATCATATGTCGAGGACTGTGAGCATTTTTTTTAAACAAATATAATTGTAATTGCCTAATCTTCCGAAAACTATGTGAGATAGGATAGGTGGTGTATAAATCTTATAAATGAAGAAATAAACTCACAGCCGCAGTTGAGCCCGAAATTTTTGTTGCTAAGTGAAACATTTGTTAAGTGAATTTTGTCCCATGAATTTAAGTGAAATCCCTGCAGTTGTTGAGTCAGTAACATGGTTGTTCAATGAATCTGGATTCCCCATTGACTTTGCTTGTCAGGAGGGTCACCTCATTCTGGGACACTCTGACTATCATTTTGTCTGTCAGTCTGTCTGTCTGTCTACCGTATTTTTCAGACTATAACGCACACTGGAGTATAAGATCCACCATGATTTTGAAGAGGTACATTTTTTTAAAAAAATGTTTTTGCACTCTGCAGGCCTCCCAAACCCTCTGCACGCCTCACTTTTTGCACAAAAAAAAAGGGGGGGGGATGCAGAGCTTTGGGAGGCTTGCAAAGGGCTCCTGAGGGCTGGGGTGGAGGCAAAAATGGGCAGTTGTTTGCTCATTTTTGCCCTCCCCAGCACCCTGGAGCACTCTGGAAGCCTCCTAAAGGCTCTGCACGTCCATTTTGGTGAAGGGGGTGGGGTTTCTGGAGGCACAAAATGCTGTATTCAGTGTATAAGATGCACCCAGATTTTCACCTTTTGTGGGGGGGAAAGGTGCATCTTATACTCTGAAAAATATGGTCTCTCTCTCTCCCCCCCTCTTTATCTATCTACCTACCTACCTACCTACCTACCTACCTACCTACCTACCTACCTACCTATCTATCTATCTATCTATCTATCTATCTCATCCATCCTACCCATTATCTGATCTTTCTGTCTGCCTTATCATTTATCTCCATCCGTCTGTCCATCCATCTACCTTATGGCCATCATATATATGAACCAATCGCCGAATATCTGAATTTTGATCACCTGGCCACAGGGATGCTGCAATGGTCGTAAGGGTGAATAAGCCACTACTTCCAGTGCTGTTGTCACTTCAAATGGCAACTAAGCAAGCGGTCGTAAATCAAGGACCCCCCTGCATTTCTTTTCCCCCAGACCTCATGGCCATGTGCCTCAATTCGAAGAAAGTGAAGGCCTTCGCACGGGTCAAGCCCACGGCCGACTTTCCTCAAGATGTCATCAAATTCGGAGCTGACAACAAGGTAACAGAAAGGATGAAACTGAAAAGCTTCTGCTCCCCATTCCGCCTTTTTCACGGGTGAAATTGACGCCCCTTGAAATCGGAACTCGCCCTGGCTCCCCTTTTCCAGACGATCGAGGTTCACATCGAGCGGGATCGTTCCAAAGGCATCGTCAACAACAAGGTGACCGACTGGTCGTTTAAGCTGGACGGCGTCCTCTACAACACGTCGCAAGACCTGGTTTATGATACGGTCGCCAAAGAGCTCGTCTCACAGGCCCTGAACGGCTATAACGGTAAGCCATTAGTGATTATTATTCCGTTAACAGAATAAGAGAGCGGGAAGGGACCTTGGAGGTCTTCTAGTCCAACCCCCAGCCATTTCAGACAGTTGACTTTTCCAGTCTCTTCTTGAAAACCTCCAGTGCTGGGGCATTCACAACTTCTGGAGGCGACTTCTGTTCCACTGGTTAATTGTCCTCACTGTCAGGAAATTTCTCCTTAATTCTAAATTGCTTCTCTCCTTGATTAGTTTCCACCCATTGCTTCTTCTCCTGCCCTCAGGTGCAGGAGACTCCCTCTTCTTTCTGGCAGCCCCTCGGATATCGGAAGACTGCTATCATGTCTCCCCTAGTCTTTATTTTCATTAAACCAGAAATGCCCAATTCCTGCAGCCGTTCTTCACCCCAGGGTTGCAATTTTTGGCAGCGATCCCACCTATCGGCATTGACGTAGATTCATTGCAACCTAGAATTAAGATGAAAATTTCAGGACAGAGAGAACAATTAACCAGTGCAATGGAAGTGGTGGGGGCGCCATTACTGGAGGTTTTCTTGAAAACTGGACTGGGCAACCATTTTGTTTGAAAAGGGATAGGGTCTCCTATTTGAGTAGCGGGTTGGACTAGAGCAGGACGTCAAACTCAGGTGCTTAGATCTGGGCCGCGGAAACGGAGTGCAGCCCTCCCAGGCTCCCTTTTCGCTGGCAGAGGGTTGCAGGAGGCCATCGCAGCCAGAACGGAGCTCGGGAGCCCCTTTTTCACTAGCAGCCCACCAAAGCCCCCCCCCCCAAAACGGGAGAGGCCGAGCTGACCCCTCAAGGTCAAAGACAGCCCTGATGTGGTCCTCAATGAAGTCGAGCTTGACACCCCCCCCAGAGGAGTGGATCTCCAGAGTCCCTCCGGGCTCTGCTATCCAGAAGAGAGCTTGCTGCCTCTAGGAAACGACCAGAATCTCTCTCTGCTGCCCCCCCCCCCAACCATCCCCCAGGGACCATCATGTGCTACGGGCAGACTGGAGCCGGCAAGACCTTCACCATGACGGGGACCACCGGAAACTTCAAGCACCGGGGGATCATCCCTCGGGCTATCCAGCAGGTGCCCCTGATCCTTGTTTATTTGTTTGTTTGTTTGTATGTTTATTTGTATGTTTGTTTATTTATTTGTATTTTTATTTATTTATTTATATATTTATTTATTTATATAGTCATTTGTTTGTTTGTATATTTATTTATTTATTTGTATATTTATTTGTTTGTTTATTTATTTATATATTCATTCGTTTGTTTGTTTGTATATTTATTTATTTATTTTTATATTTATTTATTTGTTTGTTTGTTTGTATATTTATATGTATACTTATTTGTATATTTATTTATTTATTTGTATATTTGTTTGTTTATTTATATATTTATTTATTTGTATATTTATTTGCATATTTATTTATTTGTATATTTATTTATTTATTTGTATATTTATATGTGCACTTGTTTGTATATTTATATATGAATGAATGAATGAATGAATGAGAAAGAAAGAAAAAGAAAGAGAGAAAGAAAGAAAAGAAAAGAGAATTTGCATGGCCATTCAACTCAGTGCAACTTGTAACTGCGAATAGAAGTTAAATTTAAAAAATCAATAAGCCCCCACCCCCAGTGACAACGGTCAAACCAGGGGTGGGTTCCTGCCAGTTCTAACCTCTTCTATAGAAGAGGTTCCACAAATCTACCGTGCCGTTTAGAACCCTCTTCCAGCTCCCTCCTGCTGCCTGTCCGCACCACGCTTGCCCCGCCTGCCACTCACTGATTGGCTGGCTCACCAATCGCCCCACCCACCTCCAAGAGTTCTATCTTAAAGTCTTAAAGCTATCAAGTTTAAACATCCCTGGAGGTTTTTTTCTAAAGGGTTAAGGGTGCAAAGGTCTTGTAACTAACTTGACAGCTTTAAGACTTGCACACTTCAATGCCAGAGTTCCTGAGCCAACATTTTGGTTGCTAAGCAAGAGCGTTGTTAAGTGAGTTCCACCACATTTTACAAGTTGGCCATGCCCACCCAGTCACATGGCCGGCAAGCCACTCCCACAAAGTAGGCCACACCTACAGAAGAGGGTCTAAAAAAATTTGAAACCCACCACTGAGTCAAACCCACCATTTGATAGGCTCCATATCATCGTGGGGTCCTACTTAGGCACAAAAGGGGACTTTGGGCCAATCACCAGGAGACGGTGAACTTAGTCCTGCCTTAGGTGCGAAAACCAGACTTTGGGCAAACCCCTCTCTCTCTCTCTCTCTCTCTCAACCCAGCCCACCTCACAAGGTGGTTGTCGTGGGGGAAATGGGAGGAGGAAGGAGTATCAGGCATGTTAACCCCTGCCTTGAGTTAATCACAGAACAAAGGCAGGAGAGAAACGTAGGTAAGCAGGTAGATAAAATTCACTCCCCTTTCCCTCCAGGTGTTCAAGTCCATGGAGAAGCATAGCAATCAGTTTATCACCGTCCGGATTTCTTACCTGGAGATTCACAATGAGGTCATCTCGGACCTCCTCCCCTCCCTCGGCTCAGAGAGCGACCTCCCGTTGTCCATAGTGGAGAGCCCCCACGGGGTCTCCGTCAAGGGCCTCTCCATCCATCCCGCTCCCAACGAAGAAATTGCATTAAATCTCCTGTTTGAGGTAAGGGGACCCACCCTCTCTATTTATTCTCGTGATTTGTTTATTAAATTCACGGTGGCCGAGGGGCCTGATTTCCCATCACCTGATTCTGGGGAACATTGCAACAGTTGTTAAGCGTGAGGACTGGCTGTAACTCTCTTTTTCCATCATTAAGTGGTCATAAGACGAGGACTACCCGTGTTGCATTTTTATGCACTTCGGGGCTATTGGGTAGCAAATACTTTTTTTAATTCCACTTGGGGAAGCGATCCTGAATCAGCGAATCTTCTCGCTGCCTCTTTTATTCCCTTTTCTCTTCTAGGGCGACACCAACAGATCTGTGGGTCAGCATGCCCTGAACAAGCATTCCTCCAGGTCTCACTGCATCTTCACCATCTACATCGAGGTCAGCCCCACTGAGAATTGGCTCGATGCCCGTGGCTGAAGACTCAGCAGCCTGCGTGATTCAAGGCATCGTCGTTGTTGTTTTTAAAAAACAAACACGCCCTTATCAATTCTTATCTCTCGCTTCAGTGTCACTCGAGGATCGTTTCTGACGCCAGATACGTCACTTCCAAAATTAATCTGGTTGACCTCGCGGGCTCGGAGAGGCTGTCGAAAAGCAAAGTGAGAAAATAAAAGTCACATTTTGAGTTCCGCGAAGGGGATTTTAAGCCAAGGGCAGCAGGCAGTCCTCGGCTTAACGGCCAAACCCGAGCCCAACATTTCGAAGATGGTTGTTAAATGAGCTTTGCGCCATTTGACAACCTTGTCTTGCCACCATTAAGTGAATCCCTGCTGTCGTTGAGTTGGCGACTGCGGTCGTTAGACTAATCCGGCTTCCCCATCGATTTTGCTGGTCAGACGGTCGCAAAAGGGGATCCTGTGACACACCCCCCCCCCAGGGAACACTGCAACCATCATAAAAGCGAGTCGGTTGCCACGTGTATGAACCGCGATGATCCTAAGTCTGAAAAAGAGTCATAAGTCATGTCTTTCAGTGCCATTGTAACTTGGAAAGGTCACTAAATGAACTGTTGTAAGCCGAGGACCTGTGGTGGTATTCAGTCAGTTCAGGCCGGTTCGAGCGAGCCGGTAGTGGTGACCTGCGGCATAATCCTGGCACTATGCCGCCCTATTGAGCCACATTTTCTAAGCCGCACACATGTGTATAAGACGCATGTGTGAGCAAACCACATGCACGGAAGCAGAGGTGGGTTCCTAGCAGTTTGGCCGAGTAAGCAGTAACTTGGCCTACACACACACACACACACACACACACACACACACGCGTACGTACCGGTTCTCTAGTCACCACCGCCATCTTGATTTTTGATTCTGCGCATGCACAGAACAATCTTCATTGCAAAAATGTAATTCACCCCCCCCCAGTGGTGGGTTTCAAGAATTGTTCGAACCTACTCTGTGGGTGTGGCCTCCTTTGTGGGAGTGGCTTGCCGCCCATGTGACTGGGTGGGAGTGGCTTGCCGCCCATGTGACCGGATATGAAGATGCCGATGACACTTGTCAGAACCACCTTAAATTACCTCTCACACAGCACTGGCATGCATAAGAATATGATGTATGTTTGTTTTTTAAAAGGCATCTTTGGTTTGCGTTAAAACAACTTCAACACACGCAATGTTCTGATTGCACCACAAACGCAGTAGTCATCCTTACCTTTCACAGAGGCACTGAGTTTTATAAATAGGAGCATGATAGTGTAGAATAATCCTATCCAAGGACCAGGGGTGGGTTTCAAAAAATGTTTGGGACCTCTTCTGTAGGTGTGGCCTGCTTTCCGGGTCCACTGGTGGAACCTCTTCTAACCGGTTCGGTAGATTTGACGAACCGGTTCTACCGAATAGGTGCAAACTGGTAGGAACCCACCTCTGCCCCCCCCCCTTTCTAACATGGTGTACATGCGCAGACCTTTTAAGGGGCAAAATCTTTCGCGTAACGCCGTCAGCAATCCAGCCCTGCACAGAAGTCGCGCAAGCAGTTTTTGCTCACATTTTTGTGCACAGCAAACCGGTGGTAAAAATCAGGCGAAAGTGCCCTGTGCCAAGGGACCCCCTGGACTCTTTCAGATCCACTGACCAAGGTTTTCTTTCTGGACAGTCGGAAGGATTTGGGCTGAAGGAAGCGACTTACATCAACAAATCGCTGTCCTTCCTGGAGCAGGTGGTCATCGCCCTGTCGGACTGCAGCCGGGACCACATCCCCTTTCGGCAGAGCAAGCTGACCTACACCTTGAAGGATTCCTTGGGTAGGGATTTAAGGTTCATCCCTTCCAGGGCCGTAACAAGGCCTGGCTGCCTTCTACAAAGGGCTGCCCTTGAAAAGTATCCGGGGACTCAGCCGGCTCAAAATTCAGAGGCCTGCACGGTTTTGTGCAAGTCTAGGTTTGAACCCGGGGCCTCCTCTCCTGCGGGAGCTGCCCTTTTGCTTCAGTTTAAGGTGCTGGTTGTCACCTTCAAAAGCCCCACTTGGGGGAGGAGGCAGGTTGTGCAGAAGACCCTCTTTTTCCCAGTTACACCTACCCAGCCGAGCATGGAGGAAGGAGACGTTACGAATCCCCTCTTGAGATCCATCTGATGGGACTCAGAGGAAGGGCCTTCTCCGTGGTGGCTCCCTCCCTGTCATGTGGAGGACCGTCTTTCCCCAGTTACATCCCCCTGGACCACCAGAGCAGGGAGGCAGGAGACGTTACAGGCCTCCTCTCTTCCTTCCCTCTTTTCCTTGCTTCCTAGGTGGAAATTGCAACACTGTCCTTGTGGCTAACATCTGCAGTGAGTCCATCCACATCGTGGAAACGGTGAATGCCTGATCAGGGATGGAGGGCTAGGGTGGAAGCAGGATGGAAGAAGGATGGGTGGAGGGATGGAAGAAGGATGGGTGGATGGAAAAAGGATGGAGGGAGGGATGGAAGTAGGGTGGATGGAGGGATGGAAGAAGGATGGGTGGAGGGATGGATGGAAGAAGGATGGATGGAGGGAGGGATGGAAGAAGGATGGGGGAGGGATGGATGGAAGAAGGGTGGGTGGATGGAAGAAGGATGGAGGGAGGGATGGAAGAAGGAGGGATGGAAGAAGGATGGGGGGAGGGCGGGAAGTAGGGTGGATGGAGGGATGGAAGAAGGGAGGGAGGGAGGGATGGATGGGTGGAGGGATGGAAGAAGGATCGGTAGAGGGAGGGATGGAAGAAGGATGGGCGGAGGAATGGAAGAAGGATGGATGGATGGAAGAATGAATGAAGGGATGGAAGAAGGAGGGATGGAGGGATGAAAGATGGAGGGATAGATGGATAGAGGAATGGAGGGAAGGATGAATAGGTGAAGGGATGGAGGGATAAGGGAGATAGATGGATAAGATCTATGTTTGGTGGCCACGATGTAGAAAAGATGCGGAGACTCTGGAAAGAGTGCAGAGAAGAGCAGCAAAGACGATTAGGGGACTGGAGACTAAGACATAGGAAGAACGGTTGCAGGAACTGGGGATGTCTAGTTTAATGGAAAGAAGGACTAGGGGAGACATGACAGCAGTCTTCCAATATCTCAGGGGTTGCCCCAAAGAAGAGGGAGTCAAGCTATTCTCCAAGGCACCTGAGGGCAGAACAAGAAGCAATGGGTGGAAACTAATCAAGGAGAGAAGCAACTTAGAACTGAGGAGAAATTTCCTGACATTTGAAACAATTAATCAGTGGAACAGAAGTTGCCTCCAGAAGTTGTGAATGCCCCAACACTGGAAGTCGTTGGATAGCCATTTGTCTGAAATGCTATAAGGTTTTCTGCCGGAACGGGGTTGGACTAGAAGACCTCCGAGGTCCCTTCCAACTCTGTTATAAACAAAATTAAAAATAGACGAACGGAGCGTTGGATAATGTCAGATCTGTCCCGACTTAGACATTTAGGAAATAAAACCCCCACAATTCCATTTGTTAGTTAAGTAAGGTCCTTACTTAAAGCAGTTACAGCTGGATCTGACTATTAGCCGAACGAAGGTTGCTGTTTTCCCCTTCCCCTGACACCCCCCCCCCCGACCCATTCCCTCGGGGCTCAATCTTGTTCCCTTCTGATGTTTTGGGAACAGCTTTGAAGGCCGGAGCTGCTCTCAGGGTTCGTCCTTGGCAGCTGCCCTTATTCTGGTTTGACCTCCCAAGCTTATCAGCTTTGCCTCCTCCCCTTGGTCTTCCCATCCCCCCATGCCTGATCCTTACTTCCCCAAATCCCTTTCCCCCCCCCCTCCTCCCCTCTCCCTACCCAACCCTTGCATTTCATGGCAGGAAGCCAGAGAAGGGAAGAAGCTGGGGGTGGCCAGCCTGACGTTAACCCTCAGGGCAGATGGGCCTAGATAAGGCCTTTGCATCTTCAGAGGTTCAAGCTGCCATTTCAGATTTTTAAGCCACAGTCTCAGGAAAGCTAGAATGTTTGGAGACATTCTGTTTTGTGACACGGAACAAAATACGAATCCCTCCACCCTAGCGCAGTACAGGGATCATGGCGTTTTCCAGTGACTTCCTATTTTGTTTTTGTTTTTTTTAATATTTCGTTTAGAAACCTTGCAAATCGAGTAAATAATGATAGATACCTTTTGGTTGTTGGGAAATCTAAAACCACGATACAGGTAGTTCTCGACTTACAACAGTTCGTTTGGTGACTGAAGTTACAACAGCGGTGAAAAAATGGACTTATGCCCATTTTTCACACTTACGACCATTGCAGCATCCGCAGTGGTTACGTGCTCAAAATTCTAGACGCTTGGCAACTGACTCATATTTACGACGGTTGCAGTGTCCTGGGGTCACGCGATCTTGTGTCTTTCTGTCAAGCAAAGTCGGTGGGGAAGCCAGGTTATCAGCTTCACAGCTTCAACTATTCACTTAACAAACTGTGGCAAGAAAGGTTGCAAAATAGGGCAAGGAAGCTGACAACTGTCCCCTTCAGCAACAGAAACGTTGTGGTCGTAAGTCGAGGACTACCTGCAAGTGGACTTGTATACAGATTATCTTCTAACACAAACTGTTCGGACCCCCCCCCCCAAATAATGGGTAAACAAGGTGATGATGCTCCTATTTTTTTTCCAGCTGTCCACGCTTCGTTTTGCCACCAGAATGAAGTGGGTGACCACCCTGGCGATTGTCAACGAAAAAATCAACTCGGAGGTACGTCCTCTTGAGATCTTTCTGCGGTCTCGAAGGAGTGACCAGGTGTAAGGAAATACCATGTACAAAGGGGTGTTGTCATCCATACTAGAAGGGAGTGGGATTTGCGAAGAGGAGGAGGGGGGGATTGTGGGGTCCTGGGTGCTCTCTGAGATGGGGTTTTTTCCTTGCAGACATCTCATGACCCAACTAGGGGACATCTTCAGTGCTAGATGGGAATGGGGGTTGTAGGGATAGGAGGAGGAGGAAGAGGAAGAATAAAAGGACTGTGTGGTCCTTGGTGCTCTCTTTTTTTTAATTTTTAATTTTATTATTTTAAACACATAAGCACATCGACAAAAACAAACACATAACTTAAAAACAACATAGGAACAATAAGTTCCATCGTATATCATACCGCAGTTCCGAATCGGTTTCTTTGCAGTTAGTGTTTTCCCTTCTATACATTTCTATCTTGCGTTCATAATCTCCTTGTTCGTTATCCATTTTTATATACATTTCTTTATTTATACTTAGCTACTTATGACCAAATATTATTTACCTATATTATGCTTTATATTTTTACTGTCATTTATTCTCTTACATACAGATTATAGATATACATTCGCATAATTATTCTTTTTCTTTGCCATTATATTATGTTATATTATTGTTATTCCATTTGGAAGGTTATAAGGTATAGTTTAAAATGCTTTGTTTACCATCCTTCGCACCTGCTAAGACACCACCTCGTTTTTCTCTTTCTTTTCTTTTCTCCCTCCCTTCCTTCTCTACTTCCTTCCTCGTCTCCGTCCCCTTCTTTCTTCCCTTACCTCTTCCCTACTCCTACCCTTTTTCTTCTCCTTTCTTGGTGCTCTCTTGAACTGGGTGGTTTTCTTGCAGACATCTCATGACCCAAGTAGGTAGCATTATTAGTGCTGGAAGGGAGGAGGAAGAGGAAAAGGAGGAAGGGGAGGAGGAAGAGGAGGAGGAAGAAGACTGTGGGGTCCTTGGTGTCCTGTGAACTGGGTTCTTTTCTTGCAGACGTTTTATTACCAATCTAGGTAACATCATTAGTGCTAGAATGGAGGAGAGTTTGCAGGGAGGAGGAGGAAAAGGTCTGTGGGGTCCTTGGTGCTCTCTGAGCTGGGTGGTTTCCTTGCAGACATTTCATCACCCTACTAGGGAACATAATCAGTGCTAGAAGGGAGTGAAGTTTATGGAGGACGAGGAGGAGAAGGAAGAAGAGTAGGGGATCCTTGGTGCTCTCTGAGGTCGCTGCTTTTATTGCAGACGTTTCATGACCCAACTAGGGAACATCATCAGTGCTAAGAGAAGAGGGGGAGGATGACGACTATGGGGTCCCTGGTGCCCTCTGAGCTTGGTTGTTCTCTTGGAGACCTTTCATTACCAACCTAGGCAATGTCGTTGCTGCATTGATGATCAGGGCATCCTCATAGTCCCTTATCTTGGTTAGAGGAGGAAGGGTTCTAATGAACACCGCCTGCTTCCTGGGGTCTGTAAATACCTTTGGGCGGCCTTTGACTTTCCCACCGCTTAGTAATCCGTGCCGTTCTTGTCTGCTTAGAGGATGGTGAAGAACCTGGAGAAAGAGGTCCTCTACCTGAAGGAAGAGTTGGCGATGCACAACAGTTTGGTAAGAATCAACTCCCTAGGAAGCTGCCCCTTCATGGTTGGCGACATGGCCCAATCCAGGCTCATCCGTCACTGTCGGAGGGAGACTGGCTGAGCCAGGAGGGAGGAGTCAAGAGGGCACTTAGTCTGACATCCTAACGTAGGACCAAAAGGGCAAGATCTGACCTCTGCTGAAGGCCTTTGGACTGTACCAGTGGTACCAGTTCGGACCGGTTTGGGCAAACCGGTAGTGGTTTGGTGGCCTGGGTCACTGGAACCAGCAGTGACCTCGCCCTGCCACGCCCCCGAAGCAGGTCTCCTACAGCGGCACTGTTAGGTAAGCTCCCCATTGGGAGAGCGAGTGCGTTCAGAGAAGCGTTGGGAGAGTTCTGTTGGAGAACACACAAACCAGCATACACTGGTTGAGACACTGCAGTTTCAATAGGCTTTTACTTTCGTGGAAATAGAGGTATCAGAGTCCATCAAACAGTCCAAATCATACACGGATAAGACAGTCAGTCATCAATGTCTTTCAGTTAAGAGATAATCTAAATAACATAGTCCAGTATCATATAATCAGTCCAGTAATCAACGTTTGCTAGCAGTTGCAAAACTTACAATAGCTCACTCTGATCACTATACGGCACTTCTAACAGCCAGCTTCCAAACACTCAGATCGGATCAGCATCTAACAGTGATTCTGGCTCCATCTTATGGCCGATTGAGGAAACAGCAACCAATCACATTTACAGCATGATTTAAAGAAACAGGTACAGCATTTAAACTGCAGTGTCTCTGTGTGCTGGTTTGTGTGTTCTCCAACACAACTCTCACAACGCTTCTCCGAATGCACTCGCTCTCCCAACGGGGTGCTTACCTAACAGGCACCATCTTGATTTTCGATTCTGCGCATGCTTGGAACAATTTTCGTCGCATAAATTTTATTTTTCATTTTTTTTAAAGCTTTGCCCATGCACAGACCTACTTATGTTCATATGTGTGCACACGCAGAGCATGTGTCAGGCCCGCGCACAAATTTGGCGTGCACCGAACCAGCAGTAATGCCGGCAGCAATCCAGCTCTGGACTGTACCTTATCTAGTCTGTCCCAGCTCCCAGACTGGGAAGATTCCTACAAAATGCAGGCGGTTCTTCACTAGGATAGCTCAAAGTCTGAAAAAAAAAGGGACTTATGATCGGTTTTGCACATTTATGACCATTGCAGCATCTTCTGTTGTCACGTAGTCAAAATTGGGAATTGCTGGACAAATGACTCACGTTTATGACGGTCACAGCATCCTGCGGCGACCCCCCTCTCCCCTTTTGTGATCCAGATTCACTTCGCCACCATGCGACTCACTTAACAACTTCAGCGATTCCCTCAACAGGCCGTGGCTGGGAAGGTCGCAGAATGGGGCAGGGCTTAACTTAACAGATGTCTTGTTTGGCGACAGAAACCTTGGGCTCAGTTGTGGTTGTAAGTTGAGGACCACTGGTAGGCGTTAAGTGATAAAAGTGGCCAACTGAACTGGGGTTTTTTTTTCCTGCACTTGACCTTAATGTTCCCAGTGTGGCAGTTTTTTAATTGAGCCAGGCTATATAAGGCTCAACGGGAAGCAAGGCGTTGAAGAAGCCACTATTTATTCCGTATAAGTATATAGGCTCCCTTGTTCGAGCAGGGGGGTTGGACTAGATGACCTCTGAGGTCCCTTCCAATTCTGTTGTTCTATGATTCTGTAAGGGTCTCCTGCTCGAGCAGGGGGTGGTGGACTAGAAGACCTCCGAGGTCCCTTCCAGTTCCGTTATTCTATGATTCTGTAAGCGTCTCCTGCTCGAACAGGGGGGTTGGACTAGATGACCTCCGAGGTCCCCTCCCCTCCTGTGATTCTGTGTTCTACTTAAGGCAATTAAACCTCCTTGATGGATTCTTTGATCTTCCACCTCTAGCTCAATCGCTCTCCCGTGACCTACGAGCCTCTGAATGAAATCCAGATCAACGAAATCAACTCCCAGGTCCGCCGATTCCTGGAGGGAACCATTGATGAGTTAGATGTGAGTGGCTCGCTGGCGGATGCAAAGGACATTCAAGTCCTCCAGATTTTATATATATATTTAGTGTCACAACCCCTGGTATGCCCAAATATGGGGGGAGGCATACTGCTTCTTTTTCTCTGTCTATCAGCTCATCACAAGAGACCGTCCAGACAGAAACCCAATATTTTTACTGTTGCCTTTGTTACATTTGTGTTGTATTTGTGCTGATAAATAAATAGAGGGAGACTAGTATAGATCTATTTCAAGCTATTTAGCTCTCATCCGCTAGCCATACCCTTACTGGGATTCGAACCTGTGCATACATATTACATATTAAGCAGTTGTGTTAACCACTAAGCCACAAGGTTCTCCTCCTTTATCGGCTGAGCCAGGAAAATAGGTATGTATTTAGTGTCACAACCCCTGGTATGCCCACATGTGACACTAAATACATACCTATTTCCCTGGCTCAGCCGATAAAGGAGGAGAACCTTGTGGCTTAGTGGTTAACACAACTGCCTAATATGTAATACAGCCCAGGTTCGAATCCCAGTAAGGGTATGGCTAGCGGATGAGAGCTAAATAGCTTGAAATAGATCTATACTAGTCTCCCTTTATTTATTTATCAGCACAAATGCAACACACACACATATATATTTTTTCCTTCTCCCCCAGCTCTTCCCCTTCTGAAAGATTGCCTGGACAATTCTCTCCTTGGCTTTTTCCAGAAAAGATTTGCCATTGCTTATTTTCTAGGGCTGAGAGAAGATGGCTGGCTGAAGATCACCCAGTTGGCTTTGTTCCCTAGGCGGGAGTAGAATTCAGGGTCAGCAAGTTTCTAGCCTCAAATATCCAGGCTGGCAAAACATGTACAGGTAGACCTCAACTTACGACAGTTCATTTAGTGACCGTTCAAAGTTACTGCATCACTGAGAAAAGGGACATGACCCTTTTTCACACTTAACGGCCATTGCATCATTTCCAAGGTCACGTGATCAAAATTCAGACACTTGGCACAACTGACTCGCATTTATGACGGTCACAGCGTCCCAGGTTCAGCGACCGTCTGACCCAAAAAGTCAACCGGGAAGCCAAATTCACTTAACAACCATGTGTCTCACTTATGAACTGAAGTGATTCACTTAAAGATGGTGGCAAGAAAAGTCAGCAAATGGGCCAAGATTCACTTAATGAATGTCTTGCTTAGTGACGGGAATTTTGGGCTCATTTGTGGTCACAAATCGAGGACTTCCTGTATCCAGCCTGGCAAATCTATTGCCACTGAGGGAGTAAGCATCCCTGAGAAGAAGGTTGATTCTCAACCCTGGCAAATTTAAGAGGGGTGGACTTCCAGAATCCCCCAACTGGCATCCTTTAAGATGGGTGGACTTCCACTCCCAGAATCCCCCTGTTTCCATGCTTTAAGAGGGAAGGACTCCAACTCCCAGAATACCCCAGCCACCATGCTTTTAAAGAGGGGAAGACTCCAACTCCCAGAATCCCCCAGCCAGCATGCTTTAAGAGGGAAGGACTCCAACTCCCAGAATCCCCCAGCCAGCATGCTTTAAGAAGGGAGGACTTCCAGAATCCCCCAGCCAGCCATGCTGTCTGTCCCAGCTGCAAACTGCCAGTCTAGGAAGATTCCTATGAAATACAGGAAGTTCTCCATTTACAGGCTGGCTGGGGAATTCTGGGAGTTAAAGTCCACGCTCCTCTTAGAGTTACTAAAGCTGAGAAATACTGCAGAGTGAGAGATGGGGTTTGTAGGATTACACTCCTGTATTTAAATCCATAGCTTTCTTTGTGGAGGATTCAAAACCGGCCACCCAGGGCAGGGATCACGTCAATGGGATTCCTTGTAGCTCAGATTGGATCTAAAGTGGCGGCAGCTGAATCCGTAAAGTGGATCTCTGTAGGATTGAGAACAGAACTAATGGAAACATTTTTGACAGATAGAATTTGCTTCTTTTCACTTTGGGGTGGGGGGGTGGGGGTCTGTGATGTTTTTTTTTTTTAAAAAAAGAAGCCAGCTTTGTCCAAAAATGCTGCGTTTTGTGGGTCGCTCCTGGGGAAAATATTGAGGGTCGTCCTGAGCTCACAATGACAGCCTTCTCTCTGCTTCCCCCTTTTTCCTACAGATCACGAGCATCCGTCAAATCCAAGAGATCTTTAACCAGTTCAAAATCATCTTAAGGTAAGGGCTTTGGGAATGCAGATAGTCCTTGCTTAACGACCAGTCGCTTAGCAGCTGTTTGGGGTTGTGAACGCAATTTTGAAGTTTTGGTTGCGCCAGATGCTCGCACACACACACATATACACACACGCTGCGCCAAGGTGGCGCAGTGGTTAAATGCAGCACTGCAGGCTACTGCTAGATCAGCAGGTCAGCGGTTCAAATCTCACCGGCTCAGGGTTGACTCAGCCTTCCATCCTTCCGAGGTGGGTAAAATGAGGACCCAGATTGTTGGGGGCAATATGCTGACTCTCTGTAAACCGCTTAGAGAGGCCTGAAAGGCCTATGAAGCGGTATATAAGTCTACTGCTATTGCTATTGCTATTGCTTCACTTTTACGGCATTTGCAGCCCCCTTGACCATGTTTCTAGCTGAAATATTCCCATTGGGCAGAATGGATTTAGCAGGAAAATTCCCCTTTGAGAGATGATCTATTCCTGAACCCCCAAAACTCCTGTAAGTAGAAGGAGCAGGCTGGGGCCTGACTGTTAGAGAATCCCTTGCTCTGGGCTTTCCCTGGTAGACTAGCCTCCAAGGGCAGCTCCTCCAAGCAGCCCTAAGGGAGGCAGGAGCTGAGACCTCTATCAAAAGGACCACAGTACCAGCTTCAGGCAATCTTTATTCGCTGAACTTTTGGACACTTAAAAGCATGGAATTTATTTTAATAAACCTTGAAATATAAGAGGAAAAGATGGCGCTCTACATGGGGCTGCCCTTGAAGAGTGTTCGGAGACTGCAGTTGGTCCAGAATGCAGCCGCGCGAGTGATATTGGGTGTACCTAGATACACCCATGTTACACCCATCCTCCGCGAGCTGCACTGGCTCCCTATTGGTCTCCGGACGTGCTTCAAGGTGCTAGTCGTTACTTTTAAAGCCCTACATGGTTTAGGACCTGGCTAACTGAGAGACCGGCTCCTGCCACTTACCTCCCAACGACCAACAAGATCGCACAGGTTGGGCCTCCTCCGGGTGCCGTCGGCCGGACAATGCCGGCTGGCGGCCCCCCGAGGGAGGGCCTTCTCTGTAGCTGCTCCAGTTCTGTGGAACGATCTACCCGTAGAGATCCGGACCCTCACCACTCTCCCGGCCTTCCATAAAGCCACCAAGACCTGGCTGTTCTGGCAGGCCTGGGGCTGTTGATTAATATCCAGCCCCACCTAGACAGAATGGATGGTGTGGAATTTTAATAATTGTATCTCTTATCTTAAATTTTTAAATGCTTTTTTATCTTGCCTATGAGCCGCCCAGCGTCCCAATGGGAGTGGGCGGCATACAAATTTTATTAAACTGAAACTGAAACTGAATAGATAAATAAATGTAAGATATTTAGATGGATAATTAAAGTAGATAAAGGATATATGAGATAGATAATAGATAAATGAGAGAGAGACAGAGAGAATGATAAATAAGCAGTAAATGAAACAAATGATAGTAATATGCTGTTTCCCCCAAAATAAGACCTCCGGGGATAAAAAGAAGCCCAATCAGGCTTTTGAGCGCATGTGCTAAAATAAGCCCTCCCCGAAAATATTGCAACACAGCAGCAGCCGCCGTGAGGTGATCACACTTGCTGCTTCCTGCACCTCAAAAATAATAAGACCCCCCCCCCCGAAAATAAGGCCAAGTGCTTATTTCAGGGGGGATCAAAAGAAAATAAGACCTTGTCTTATTTTCAGGGGAAAAACGGTAGATAAGTGATAGATAATAGATAAATGATAGAGATATAATAAGGATAAATAAGTAGATGAAAGAAATGATAATGCCAGATAGATAATAGATAAAGGATAGAAGGATAATAGACATAAAGAGATAGGTAATATAGATAGATAAAGAATACAAGAGATAGATAATGTAAGAAGCCTTCGACTTACAACCATAATTGAGCCCAAATCTTCTGTGGTTGAGTGAGACATTTGTTAAATGAGTTTTACAACCTTTCTTGCCGCCTTTATTAAGTAAATCTCTGCCGTTGTTAAATCAGAAACCCGGTCATTAAGGGAATCTGGCTTCCGCCTGACTTTGCTTGTCAGAAGGTTGCAAATAGGGGTCAGAGACCTCCAGCTATGCAGCAATGGTCATAAATGTGAACCAGTTGCTGAGCACTTGGATTTTGATCAGATGGCCACGAGGACGCTCCGAAGGTCGTAAAAGTGAAAAGCAGTCATAACTCACTTTTTTCCGTGCTATGGTAAGTTTGAACAGTCACTAAGCAAACTTGTAAGTTGATGACTACCTGTATATAAATGATAGATTAGTGGATAAGGAATAAGGGGGATGGACAGATGGACAGACAGACAAGTGGGTGGGTGGGTGGAAAGATGGGTGGATGGATGGATGGACAGACAGATGAACAGACAAGTAGGTGGATGGATGGATGGATGGATGGATGGATGGATGGATGGATGGATGGATGGATGGATGGATGGATGGATAGACAGGCAGATGGACGGACAAGTAGGTGGATGAATTGATGGATGGATGGATGGATGGACAGAAGGACAGACGGATGAGTGGGTCTGGAACAGACAAATAGGTGGGTGGATGGATGGATGGATGGATGGATGGATGGATGGATGGATGGATGGATGGACAGAAGGACAGACAGATGAGTGGGTCTGGAACAGACAAGTAGGTGGATGGAGGGAGGGATGGAGGGAGGGATGGAGGGAGGGATGGAGGGAGGGATGGATGGACAGACAGACAGACGAGTAGATTGATGGATGGATGGATGGATGGATGGATGGATAGACAGGCAGATGGACGGACAAGTAGGTGGATGAATTGATGGATGGATGGATGGATGGATGGATGGATGGACAGAAGGACAGACAGATGAGTGGGTCTGGAACAGACAAGTAGGTGGGTGGGTGGGTGGGTGGGTGGGTGGATGGATGGATGGATGGATGGATGGATGGATGGATGGATGGACGGACGGACGGACAGAAGGACAGACAGATGAGTGGGTCTGGAACAGACAAATAGGTGGATGGATGGAGGGATGGAGGGATGGAGGGAGGGATGGAGGGACAGACAGACAGACGAGTAGATTGATGGATGGATGGATGGATGGATGGATGGATGGAAGGAAGGAAGGAAGGAAGGAAGGAAGGAAGGAAGGAAGGAAGGAAGGAAGGAAGGAAGGAAATGGAGACGGGGGTGTTGGTGGTTCAGTCAATCAGTCAGCCCCAAAGGTACATTTTGAAGGATGGGAGCAAAGGCTAGGCCAAGGAATGCCTAGTGGGGACTTGGGGCAGGGACCCATCTCTTCAGTCCATGATGTCATGGTGTCCTTGTATTGTGACATCCAAGAGGCTTCAGAGAACAAGGGGGCCATCATTGAAGGCTCCATCTATCATAAGGGTGGGGGATCCCTCTGCCTGAGAGGCAGGGGATATCAGACGGGAGTGGGGGGGTTCAAAGTTGGATCCTTCCAGCAACCTCCTTACCTCCAGTGGTCTACACCAAAGCGGTGGAGTTAGTACTACAGGCTGGATCAGGCTAAAGTCAGGCAAGCAGCTGGACGTTCAGCGCTGGAGGAAGCCGTCTCTTCTGGCCGCAGCATTCTGTATGAATTTGCCCATCCTGCCAATCAGGGGGGTCTCCAAACTTTGGCAACTTTAAGGCTCATCTGGACTTCAGCTCCCAGAATTCCCTAGCCACTCAGAGCTGGCCTGATGGCAGCTAAGGAGGGAGAGAAACCCTCAGGTAGAGAGCTTCATGGCAGTGACCTCACCCCCCCACCCCCCATGCCATCCCTCTGCTAAACAACTAATCCCCTCCACACTGTCAAACTATCCAGTAAGGCTGTATTGCCATTATTCTTCTCACCTTTCCTATTAACCTGTCTCCTTATCTTCTTAAGACTGTAACTTTGCGGCTTTACGATTTATATTGTTTTATTTAATATCGCTGCGTGATTCATGTTGATTGCTTATTTAGTATCCTATGACTGTCCCTGAGTGTTGTACGTTAGGATTTATGATCAGAAAGCTCGGCAGCTCGGAGTTTCGAATCCCTAGCGCTGCGTAATGGAGTGAGCTCCCGTTACCATGTTTCCCCCAAAATAAGGCAGGGTCTTGTTTTCTTTTGGCCCCCGAAATAAGCACTCGGCCTTATTTTCAGGGAGGTCTTATTTTGAGGTGCAGGAAGCGGTGAGCGTGGTCACCTCGTGGTTGCTGCTGTGTTGCAGTATATTCGGGGAGAGGGCTTATTTTAGTGCATGCGCTCAAAAGCCTGTTTTTGAGGGAAGGGTAGAAGGGGGGGAAGGGTAGAAGAAGGGGGGGAAGGTTAAAAAAGGAGGAAGAGAAAGGAGAGAAGGGAAGGGAGAGGTGGAAAAGTGAGAAGAAAGAGAAGAAAGTGGGATAGGAAGGAGAGAGGAAAGAAGGCAGGGAAGCAAGGAGGGCAAAAGGGAGGGAAGGAAGGAGAGAAGGAGAGTAGATAGGAAGGAGGGAAGGAGGGAAGAAAGGAGGGAACTTAAGAGAAGAGAAAGGAAGGAGGGAAGGAGGAAAGGAGGGAGGGAAGATATGAGAGAAGGAGGGGGGAGAAGAGAGGAAAGAGAGAGGGAAGGAAAGGTAGGATAGGAAAAGAAAGGAGGGAAGGAAGGAGGGAAGGAGAGAAGGAGGGAGGGAAGGAAGGGGAGTGGGAAAGAAGAAACAAGGGAAGGAAAGAGGGAGGGAGGGGAGAAGATATCTAACCTCTGATGTCTATAAGGATTTTGATATTATGGGAACGTCTTGAAACGCAGTCAAATGTAAAGCGAAACAGTGAATGTTGTATTGTTTTTTACCAGTTATTGGTTGTTGTATTTTTCTTTTACTAATAAAAATATTTATTTTAGAAAAAAAAAGCCTGTTTGGGCTTATTATCTGGGGAGGTCTTATTTTCAGGGAAACAGGGTACTTGTCCCAGCTTCTGCCAACCTAACAGTTTGAAAGCAGGTTAAAAAAAGCAAGTCGAAAAATAGGGCCACCTTTGATGGGAAGGTAAAGAGCATTTCGTGGACCTTCGGGGGTTTAGTTATGCTGGCCACATGACCACAGAGACGTCTTTGGGCAGCGCTGGCTCTTCGGCTTTGATACGGAGATGAGCATCGCCCCCTAGAGTCGGGAACGGCTAGCACATATGTACAAGGGGAACCTTTACCTTTTATCACTTGTTGCTTGTATATACATTAAGAGCTTCTGCACCAAAGACAAATTCCTTGTGTCTCCAATCATACTTGGTCAATAAGGAATTCTATTCTGTTCTGTTCTAATCTTTTCTTTTGAAAAGTTTTTTTATTTTAATTGCACAAAAACACAAAAAAAGAATCATCCTTCATTACATCTTGTAGAAAGCGTGTCGTTCGGTTACAAATAACTTCCGTGCATTTCTTCCACAGTCATTACTTATAGTTCATATTAGATTATACACTATAAGTCAAAAATCTTTGTATATCTTACTATCAATGTACCCCAATTCTCATTTGAATACAATTATTTCTACCTGCTTTTACCTCAAATCATTCATACTTAAAGGCACAACCACATAATGGCATTCATTAGCTATTTCAAAAAAATCCTCCAATAACATTACACCTTTATGGCATCTTTTAAGTAAAAGTCAATTAATAAAGTTTCTAAACCTTTCTCCCCTCCCTTCCCCCCCCCCAAGTCTGAGAGTGGCAGTGGCTATTTGCTTTTTTTTTCTTTCTTCTTTTTTTGGAAACATGGATCAATATTCAGATGAGGAAACCTTAAAATTCCAAAATATCTTGGCTGGAATTCAAAATCTATTGGAAAGGTATATGGGAGAATTGAGAAGAAGTTGGAAAGAAAGACTAGTCTTCCTCATAGCAAAAGATGAAGGGGTTGGAGCCCCCAAAATTAAAGGGGAGAATGAAGATATAAAAGATAAAAGACAAGACAATAGATGAATTTATTAACGGAGCAAATGTGGGTGAAAGTGGAAAGAAGGGAATATGAAAAAGGGATTCGACGAATTGGAGCTCTACCCCAGATTCCAGGACACAGAAGAAAAAAAAATAGTAATGATGATAGAAATAAGAAGAGAATTTTTTTCAGAAGCAAGATTGACAACCAAAGACAAGCTAATTTTAGTAGCAACTGGTGGGCAACGAGATTACCTGAGAGACCCTTCAATCAACAAAGTGCAGTGAGAAGTCTATAAAAACTTTATAAAGGAGATAAAAAGAAGACTGACACCACAATTGGCAAGAGAGATAAGACTGTTTTGTTACTGGAAAGATACAAGTTAACAATGAAAGTTGGTAATAAAAAAATTAGTTGATTTTGGTGATTAATAAGTAGGAATTCAGTAACTCCTAGATTGTTTTAGATTGTTATTAAATGTTTATTCATTAACAAATAATTAAGTATAATAGCAGTTAGACTTATATACCGCTTCATAGGGCTTTCAGCCCTCTCTAAGCGGTTTACAGAGTCAGCATATTGCCCCCAACAACAATCCAGGTCCTCATTTTACCCACCTCGGAAGGATGGAAGGCTGAGTCAACCCTGAGCCGGTGAGATTTGAACAGCCGAACTGCAGAACTGCAGTCAGCTGAAGTAGCCTGCAGTGCTGCATTTAACCACTGCCCCACCTCGGCTCAATAATGAAATGATAATGGATGCAGCTTAATGATATATACATGTATTAGCAAACTAGCAAAAGAAATTTGGATATAAATTGCAAATTGCGACCTGGGAAAAAGACCTATAAATCTTATTAACAAATTTTTATTTAGATCTTCTCATAAAGGTGTAAGGGTTTTTTTTGGGGGGGTGTCTGACGAGAGGAGATGGGACATAAATAGTAAATGATTTTTATCCAATTACGACAACAACAACAAGGAAATGTCAATGGACGTTGTTTAATAATATATTCATGCTATGGTATTGGCAAAAGTAACTTGGATATAAATTCTGTTCTGTTCTGTTCTTGTGAGTCCTTCGGGAATTGTTTCCTTCTATCTCCCGGTCTTTCCTTCAGCCCTTGGATTTCCTAGTGGTGTTCTATCCAAGCATCTATCACTGGGGCTGCCCTTGAAGAGCATCCGGCGACTCCAGCTAGTCCAGAACGCGGCCGCGCGAGTGATTGTGGGTGCCCCACGGTTCGCCCACATAACACCTATCCTCCGCGAGCTGCGCTGGCTACCTGTTGATCTCCGGGTGCGCTTCAAGGTGCTACTTACCACCCATAAATCTCTCCATGGTAGTGGATCTGAGTACTTGAGAGACCGCCTCCTGCCAATTACCTCCTTGCGACCTATTAGATCGCACAGATTAGGCCTCCTCCGAGTCCCATCCGCCAGTCAGTGTCGACTGGCAACTACGCGGAGGAGAGCCTTCTCGGTGGTAGCCCCGACCCAATGGAACGATCTCCCCGTGGAGATTCGTATCCTCACCACCGTCCAGACCTTCCGCACAGCCCTCAAGACCTGGCTATCCCGTCAGGCCTGGGGTTAAAGATTGTAATTCGTCCCCTCCCGAGTGATGAATGAATGTTGTGTTCTATTTTTACTTATGTATTGTTATGTCTTACTGTTTTGTATTCCCCTCCCTAGAAATTGTAAGCCGCCCTGAGTCCCCTCAGGGAAAAGGGCGGCCTATAAATCATAAACCATAAACCATAAACTGTTGATCTTACTTGGGCTTCCAGGCCTAACTGGCTCCACCTCTTGTCCTCTCCTACTATGGTTTGAGTTTTTGGCAGACCCTGGTGCTCTCTGAGCCTAGGTGGTCTTCTTTGCAGACGTTTCATGACCCAGCAAGAGAATAGCATCAGTGCTAGAAGCGAGGGGGGGGATTGCTCTCTGTTTATATGTAGATCCTCCTAGCACACAGGATGTTACCTAGTTGGGTAATCAAAGGTCTGCGTGGAAACTCAGAGAGCACCACACAATTTTTCTACCCTTGCTGCTCCTCCTCCTCCTCCTCCTCTTCCTCCTCCTCCTCCTCCCAGAAGGAGGAGGAGATGTTACTAGTTGGACTTTAAAATATCTGCAACAAAACCACCCGGCTGAAAGTGGGAGGACTCTACTGTCCTCCTCCTCCTCCTCCTCCTCCTCCTCTTCCTCCTCCTCCTCCTCCTCCTCCTCCTCCTTCTTCCTCACTTTCTCCGAGCCGCGGTGATTGTTCTCTAGCTGGATCATGAAACGTCCGCAAGAAATCCACCAAGCTCAGAAAGCACCAAGGACTCCAGAACTGTCCTCCTCTTTCCTCCTCTCTCCTGCCCCTCTCCCTCCTCCTCCTCCTCCTCCTTCTCCTCCACCTCCTCCTCCCTCCTCCCCCTCCCTCATCCCTGCACATCGCACTCGCTTCTAGCCCGTGGTGACATTCTCTACTTGGGTCATGAAACATCACCAAGTAAAGAGAAGAGATTGGAAAGCACCAAGGTGCCCCCCAATCGTCCTTTTCATTCTCATCCTCCTCATCCTCCTCCTCCTCCTCCTCTTCCTCCTCCTCCTCCTCCTCTTCCTCCTCTTCCTCTCCTACCTCTTCACAAGCCCCTCTTTCCCTCCCATCACTGATGAAATTCTTTAGAGTTGGGTCACGAAACATCTGCAAGAAGACCAGCCGACTCAAGAGACGAGCCCCGAGGAGCCCAGCTTCCAAGCCTCAGCCGCAAGTATTTCTCTTCTACCGGTGGGTGCAACAGGCAAGGTGGTCGCATGCTGTGTCCTTCGGGGTGGGGTGGGGGGTGTTAGTGTCTTGTGTGAACGGGGCCAATGTGTGTTGCTTTCAGCCAACAGGACCAGGAGGTGGAAGCCCGACTGCGGAGCAAATATGCCCTTATAGACAAGAGCGACTTTGCGATGCTGTCGGCCATCCAGAAGGTGAGAGAAGGGAAAAGCTCCCTGAGGGGCTTCAGATGGTCTTCTCCCCCCGGTTGCCTCAAAGGTTGTCAGGCAAACTCTTGGGAAGTTTGGCCTGAGAGGTTTGGCCCAGGGAGGAGGCTGCTCCGAGATGCTCTCACGCCCGCTTCCTGCTCTTCACTCTCCCCAGGCAGGGATAGTGGACGCTGATGGACACCTGGTTGGAGAAATGGACGGACAAGGGTTTGGAATTGGCTCGGCCCCTTTCTCCTCCAAGCCTGGCAAGAAGATAAAAGCCAAAAAGGGAAAGATCAGATCAGTTTGGTCTCCTTCTCTCCCTCCCTCTTTTCCTTCCTCCCTTTCCTTCCTTTCTTCACTCTCTTCCTCCATCTTTTCATTCCTTTCTTCCCTCTCTCTCCCTCCCTCTTTCCTTCCTCTCTTTCCTTCCTTTCTTCAATCTCTCCTTTCCTTCACCTTTTCCTCCATCTTTTCATTCCTTTCTTCCTCTCTCTCCCTCCCTCTTTCCTTCCTCCCTTTCCTTCCTTTCTTCACTCTCTTCCTCCATCTTTTCATTCCTTTCTTCCCTCTCTCTCCCTCCCTCTTTCCTTCCTCCCTCTCTTTCCTTCCTTTCTTCAATCTCTCCCTTTCCTTCACCTTTTCCTCCATCTTTTCATTCCTTTCTTCCCTCCCTCTTTCCTTCCTCCCTCTCTTTCCTTCCTTTCTTCAATCTCTCCCTCCCTTTCCTTCATCTTTTCCTCCCATCTTTTCATTCCTTTCTTCCCCCTCTCTCCCTCCCTATTTCCATCCTCCCTTTCCTTCCTTTCTTCACTCTCTTCCTCCATCTTTTCATTCCTTTCTTCCCTCTCTCTCCCTCCCTCTTTCCTTCCTCTCTTTCCTTTTTTTCTTCAATCTCTCCCTCCCTTTCCTTCCTTTCTTTCTCCCCCTTTCTTTCTTTCCTCTCTCCCTCCCTCCCTTTTCCTTCCTTCGCTCCCTCTCTTTTCTT
>NW_028261384.1:3305374-3309109 GCF_051295495.1 Thamnophis sirtalis
AAGCACCCCACGGGGAGGGTCCGGCCCCCCAGGCCTTGAGTGTGACCCCCCCCCTGGCCCTACCACCATTGGAGATAAGCGTCCTCCCATCCAAATCTGCCCAGCTGCAGGGATGAGGCGACCTTGACTTTCTGAGAAGGAATGTTGTTATGGCTACTCAACTCCCAAGCTCCGTACCACCACCGCCCCAGCTTCCCTTCTCTGAGTATGTGGCAGGCTTGGAGGCCCTTTCTCCCCCCCCCCCACCCCACCCCTTGGCTTCCAAGCCTGACACTTGGCAGAATAGGTTGACCCCCCCCTCTTCTTCTTCTTTTGGTCAGCCCCCTCGAATATTGAGTGCCAGCGCCCCCTCATTTAAACCCTGACCTGCAAATCTGAGATGACAAATATCTGTCAAACGTTGAATGCAGATCGTTGGAGCAGAAACGTTGGAGCAGATCCCGGCGAATCCGGGAGGGGAATAAAAGAATCGTTACCCCCGCCCGAATGATGAATGGATGTTGCTTACTATTTTATTATATGTTGTTGTCTTAATGTTGTATTCCCCTCTCCCTGGTTTTCTGTGAGCCGCCCTGAGTCCCCTCAGGGAAAAGGGCGGCCTACAAATGCTAATAAAACCTAAACCTAAACCTAATGCCATTTTTATAAACTCATCTTTAGACATTATTTAAAATATACTAACAACTATTTTTTTAGTCTTAAAAGTATAATATTGGTATATTATACCACCGTCCAGACCTTCCGCACAGCCCTTAAGACCTGGCTAGCCCGTCAGGCCTGGGGATAAAGCTAATTTGTCCCCACCCGAATGATGAATGAATGAATGTTGCTTACTATTTTACTTCTATGTATTGTTTGTGTCTATTGTCTGTACCCTCCCCTCCTTATTTTATGTAAGCCGCCCTGAGTCCCCTCAGGGAAAAGGGCGGCCTATAAATACTAATAAAATCAAAAATTAAATCAAATCAAATATTCCCCTCTATTGAATTCCCCTTGTTGGGACAGTGATCCCAGCCGGACACAGCATGGGCCCCCCATGTCCTTGCGCCTCCCGCCGGGCGCCCGTCCATCTCAGGATGCCTCCTTCTCACCTAGGGGAGTACCTGAATGATGAAGGGCAGGTCATCATCGACGAAGAAGAGTTCCTCCTCATTATGAAGCTGAAGGACCTCCGGAAGCAATACCGGGACGATTTTGGGGAACTGCGGGATCTCCGCTCCGAGGTCCAGTACTGCCAGAGCCTGGTGGATCAATGCCGCAATCGGCTGCTCACCGGTAAGGCCGGGTGTGGAGCCGCAGGTGGTGCAGCCCCCCCGGGGGGAAGCGTGGCCGACGTGGCGTGCGATGGGACCCCCTTTGCGGGTGGGTGGTCCTCTCAGCGGGGCTGTTGGTGACCCCCCTCCCCAATCATCTCTTCCCCCCCCTACACACAGAGTTCGACATCTGGTACAACGAATCCTTCCTGATCCCGGAAGAGGTGAAGGAATTCCTTCGGCCAGGGGGATCCATCAGGCTCGGCATGATTCCCATGAACAGAGTCCTCACTCTGGTAAGTCCCCTGCCCTCCCCAGGCTGGCTTGGAGCAGATCCCGGCGAATCCGGGAGGGGAATAAAACCTAGGAGAATTTCCCCAGCGGTGAAATTTCACTTTTTCTTTTCTTTTCTTTTCCTTTTCCTTTTTTTCTGCCTTCTTTCTTTTTTTGTCTAATTTTACTTTTCTTTCTCTTTCTTTACCTTTTCTTTTCCTTTTTCTTTCTTTCTTTTTCTTTTTTCTGCCTTCTTTCTTTTTCTGGCTAATTTTACTTTTCTTTCTCTTTCTTTACCTTTTCTTTTTCTTTTCCTTTTTCTTTCTTTTTCTTTTTTCTGCCTTCTTTCTTTTTCTGGCTAATTTTACTTTTCTTTCTCTTTCTTTACCTTTTCCTTTTTCTTTCTTTTTCTTTTTTCTGCCTTCTTTTTCTGGCTAATTTTACTTTTCTTTCTCTTTCTTTACCTTTTCTTTTCCTTTTCCTTTTTCTTTTTTCTGCCTTCTTTCTTTTTCTGGCTAATTTTACTTTTCTTCCTCTTTCTTTACCTTTTCTTTCTTTTCCTTTTTCTTTCTTTTTCTTTTTTCTGCCTTCTTTCTTTTTCTGGCTAATTTTACTTTTCTTTCTCTTTCTTTACCTTTTCTTTCTTTTCCTTTTTCTTTCTTTTTCTTTTTTCTGCCTTCTTTCTTTTTCTGGCTAATTTTACTTTTCTTTCTCTTTCTTTACCTTTTCTTTCTTTTCCTTTTTCTTTCTTTTTCTTTTTTCTGCCTTCTTTCTTTTTCTGGCTAATTTTACTTTCTGTCTAATTAACCAATGGGGCGACTGGCAGAAGTTGTGAATACTGCAACACTGGAGGTTTTGAAGGACAGGTGGGACATGCGTTTGTCTGAAGGGGTGTAGGGCCGGGATGACAAACCTACTGAGGCACGCGTGTCAGAAGTGGCCTGCAGAGCCACCGCCCGTTGCTCTTCCAGTTTCCGGCATCCACATGCATGTCAGCAGCTGGTCTTCACACCCGCCTGCGCGCCAGAAACTGGAAGGTCACCTTCCCAGCATGCGCTTGGACATCGTGGAACTGCTCTTCCAGTTTCCAGTGCTGCTGTGCATGTGTGTGTGCGCTCTTGTTCCTGCACTTAGTGCCGAAAAGGTTTGCCAACGCTGGCATAGGGGTCCCTGCCTAAGCAGTGGGTTGGACTAGAGGACCTCCAAGGTCCCTGTCAGAACCTCTCCATTAGATAATTAGGAAAGAAGAGCACGAGACTCCATGGGTAGAAATCAAGTGTACTTTTACTAATTATAAATGATTGAAGGCATAGCGCAGCGAAGTCTGATTATTTAGGCGCGAAAGCGATGGATATATAGAATAGCCCATTCCCCTCCCCTTGGCATCCCAGTTACAGTCCAATCATAATTCTCCCAAGTGTCAGGTGCGAGATAACTTCAAAAGGCATCACGAAGATGGAATGTCGGTGCCGTTAGTCCTGGCGGGAAACTCCCACGCATGCGTAGTCCGATCAACCGGTGAACTCCAGAACCTTCCTCCAGCACAATGAGTAACCCCTCCCAAATACCATGCCCTCCCTCCCCGTTTCATGGCAGCCGAAGCGACAGCAAAGCAGAGGCTGACATCCCCTCCCAACTCTGTAACGATGCTAGATTTACCCTGGCCCCCACAAAGCCGGGAAAACGTGGATTTGCTGGCATTCCCCGCCGCAGCTGGAAGGGGGAAAAAAAGCAAGAAACTCGTGGAACTTCCCGGAACGGAGAGAGTCGTGGTTGGTTCCCACTGCAGAGACTCCAGACCTGGTCCAGGCAGGGCTCCCTGTCTTTCGGTGTGAGGGTCGAGGGATGCTGTGCATGTGTGAACAGGCAAACAACAGGGATGGCTTCTCATGGCTGTTCCCGAATTCTTGCCGGTGACCGAGAGGCCTCAAAGCAGCGTCTCTCGACATCGGACGCTTTGAGGTTTGCGGTCTTCAAATTGGTGTAGCCCAGTGTTTCTCAACCTTGGCAACTTGAAGATGTCCGGACTTCAACTCCCAGAATTCCCCAGCCAGCATTCGCTGGCTGGGGAATTCTTGGAGTTGAAGTCCGGACATCTTCAAGTTGCCAAGGTTGAGAAACACTGGTGTAGCCAACTTAACGTTAGGTAGGTTGGCCTTTTGGGCTTTGAGACGGGTGGACTCCAACTCCCAGAATTCCCCAGCCAGCT
>NW_028261384.1:3309309-3374106 GCF_051295495.1 Thamnophis sirtalis
CCGCAACCGTCATAAGTATGAGTCAGTTGCCAAGGGTCTGAATTTTGATTACGTGGCAATGGGAGTGGTTGTAAGTGTGAAAAATGGTCATAAGTCACTTTTTAAGTGGCGTAAATTTGAATGTTCACTAAATGAACTGCTTGCTGTAAGTCAAGGACTACCTATATTCTTGATAGGTTGTACCCAATTTTCTTTCATTTTTATTACACAAAAGGATGCTTTATATTGTCTCGAGGCATGGTTGAACTAATGGCATTCAGAAATTAGACTTTAATACATGCCTGTATGAAGGAGAGAGTTAGTTGTGAATTTGTGGGACTTCATCAGTATTATTTATTCAATGTATGTGCCACCCCTCACTGATAATGGCAATTCTGGGTGGCTTACAGACAATTTTAAAAGATAAATACCCTGAGTAGAGGACAAAAGCACCCACATCTTTTTTGATATTTAAAGAATGCATTATTGATAGTCCTTTGGGCCCAGTGCATTAATTCCAATCAAGGGGAGAGCCAGCCTAGAAATGAAAGAGAAATTTCCCAACAGTGAGAACAATGAATCGGTTTGCTTCCAGGAGTTGTGGGTGCTCCATCACTGCAGGTTTCCAAGAAGAGGTAGGACAACCCCTTGTCTGAAATGGTACAGAGCCTCCTGCTCGAGCAAGGGGGTTGGTCTAGAGCAGTGTTTCTCAACCTTGGCCACTTGAAGATGTCCGGACTTCAACTCCCAGAATTCCCCAGCCAGCGAATGCTGGCTGGGGAATTCTGGGAGTTGAAGTCCGGACATCTTCAAGTGGCCAAGGTTGAGAAACACTGGTCTAGAGGACCTCCAAGGTCCCTTCCAACTCTTGTCGTTCTGTTAATCCCTGCACTGAGGGGAACTGGGCTGCCTGGCAAAAATGGGTTTCAGCAGCTCAGCCTTCCTTTCTCTCTCTCTCTCTCCCCTCGCTCACCTGCACGTGTAACCTCAACTGTTTCTCTTGAATCCTGTTTTATTTTTCATAGCACGGCTTTCATACTGAAGGATCCCAGTGGACACCAAAAAGCTAATGCATCTAGCAGCGCTGAAATTGCAGACACCTCTGAGGTGGAAAGGGACCACAGGTGTATCTTTGAAAAGAATATGGATGGGTCTGAAGAGGTAGAAAGGTAAAAACTTGGACCAAGGCAATAGGGTAAACCTTTGTTTTTGCAAATGACTCTCTCCTTGTTTTTGTGGATGCCTGAGCAACATTGTTCAATTCCAGAAATTAATCGTACAAAAAAAAAGAGGAATTCAGCTTCTGTTTTGCTAACCTAAATTCAACATTCCAAGCCCTCCCCCCCCTCCCCAAATGGATGTCTTTGCTTAGCAGGTGTTGAAACGGGCAACATTCAACAATTCTTTGGGGTAGAATTACTGGCAGGAAGTCGCTCCCCTCCCCACCTTTCCCATTCTTTCCCTTCTTCTCTTGTCTTATTTTTTTTCTCATCTAGTCCTTCCCTTCCTTTCTTCCTTCTCTGTTCTTGTCTTCTCCTCTCCCTTTCCTTTTTTCCTTTCTTTCCCCCTTCCTTTTTCCCTTCCCCTTCCTTCTTTCTCTTATCTTCTTCTCTTCTCTCCTCCTTCCTGTACTTTAAAATGTTAAGTATTTTGACCAGACTGGCAGGGGATAGATAAATTTTGCCTTTTAACGTATCCCTCCCCTTTATCTTTTGCCAGGGTGGGGTGGTGGGTGCTTAAATAAATTCCAAAATTGCAAGTAGCGTCTTGCAAAGACAGGGCCACTGAAATGTGTTACATTTGGGGGAACGACTTCTGCTCCACACTTTCATGGCCTATAAGGCGTCCGCCATCCTTTTAAAACCAGATGATCGTAACTTTTTTTGGCTTAGGTGAAACGGAGCTGGACATGGTTTGGTGTTTGAATTTTTAAGTTGCTCTCTGAATTGCATCTTGAGCAATATTTGTTCCCTCCGGGCCTCGCTCTCCAAGTTCCATAAATTTTTTAAGAGGTGCGGGCCTGCGAGATCTGAGTGTCAATCTTAAGGCAGGAAAAAGGCAGAGCACGATTCGGAAATAAAACCCATTATGTCTTGGAGATGCTTTTTGCTTGCTGGAGAAGATGGCTTCCAGCACAGAGGGAACTTAAATAGGGGAAATTATTAGCGTATGGTTGATCGTTACAGGAAGTTACAGTTAACAGGCAAATTTCAGGTAGTCCTCAACTTACCACCACAGTTGAGCACAAATTTTCCTTTTCTAAACAAGACAATTGTTAAGTGACTTTTGCCCTATTTTACAACCTTTCTTGCCACGGTTGTTAAGCAAATAGCTTCAGTTAAACTTAGTAACCTGGTTGTAAAGTGAATCCGGCTTCCCCATTGACTTTGCATGTCAGAAGGTCGCAAAAGGGGATCACGTGACTCCGGGACACTACAACCGTCATAAATACGAGCCAGTTGCCAAGTTTCCGAATGTCAATCATAGGGATGCTGCAACAGTTGTAAGTGTGAAAAACGGTCGTAAGTCACATTTTTCAATGCCGCTATAACGCCTAGTGGTTACTAAATGAATGATACTGCAGTTAGTCTTCGAGTTAAAACCATTCCTGCAGTGACTGAAGCTACATCGGCACTTTAATGACCCTTGCAGTGTCCCGCCAGTCATGTGATCAGAATTTGGGCGTTTGGTTTCAGACTCACACTTAGCGACAGTTGCAGTGTCCTGGGGTCATGTGATCCTCATTCGCGACCTCCCATCTGGCTTCCGTCAAACAAAAGTCAACGAGGAGAAAAACCTGGATTTGTTTAATGGCTGCACGATTTGCTTAACGCCCCGTGAGAAAACCGGATGCAATTCAGCTCAAGAGCCGCTTAGCTTAGCAAAAGAAATCCTGGTCTAAATTATAGCCATAAGTCAAGGAGTTCCTGCAGTCACAGATTGACTTCTTTAGATTTTCTTGGCAGGGAGAAAGAGGTTCAATACTTATTTCCTCCTTTTGCTGAAGGTGGATAGCTAAAACCCCAAAAGCGTGAAGGGCTCTCTTGCAAATCCAGAAATGGGTATTTGTCTTAATCTTTTTTAGCTGGAACCTGACAAATCTGCCATGCCTGCAGTGCATGCATGCATGCATGCATACATACATACATACATACATACATACATACATACATACATATTTCCCCCTTCACTGGGATAATTGCTGCAGAAAGCAGTTTTGAATGGTGGCTGGCAGAGGAACTAAAGTGTTCTGCAATCAGCTCCGGTGTTTTATAAGCAGGCAAGGTCAACTGCATTTAAGGGGTTCGTTTTTTAAAGGCAGGTGGGAAACAGGTGAAACTATTCAGTTATTATCGGATGGCTGCTGTGGCACATACTCCATTTTCAAATGGAAACGAGCTTATTTCACTTGGTCTCGGTTGTGAGTAACGCTGTAAGAGAAGAAGCAAGACCTGCCCCAACTGTGAGTATCTTCCCCCCCTCCTTCCTAGCCCTCCCCCTCCATTGGCCGGTCCCTCAGGGTCTAATCGGATGCCTTTGGGATGTTTTGGGGACGGCTGGGTCCTTTGGCGCCTCTGACGGCACCCTCCCATTCGGTTCCCAAGCCAGGTGTCCTTGGTGGCTGCCTTGTTTTGTCAACATGCCTCCCCTCCGGCCCTTCGCCTCCTCATCGCCAGGCCCTCAGGATGTGCTGCCCCAAATTCCTTCCCTCCCTCCTTCACAATTCATGGCGGGAGGCCAGCAAATATGTACACAGACATACACAGTGCATCCCAATTTGAGATAAGTTCCAATCTCGCCTTAAGTATGAAAACTGGCTGAGTGACTGGCCCGTCACCAGGAAATGGTGAATTCTAGTCCTGCCTTAGGCATGAAAACCAACTGGGTGACTTGGGGTCAGCCCCTCCCTCTCAGCCCAACCCACCTCACATGGTCGTTGTTGGTGGGGGGGAGGAATTGGAAGAGGATGAGTTGGATGTGTTTGCTGCCACGAGTTATTTGTAAAAATAATAAAGGCGGCATACAAATGAATCAAAATAAATTTATTTTTGTTTTCTTTATTAGCACCCCACCTTTTAAATATCTATAAATTATTCTGTTAAAAAATGAGCTCGTTTTTAGTACTGAAGAGCATTTCTTTTTGCCTTCAGAATTGTTGGTTTTCATTTCCAGGTCAGTTTCACCAAGGCCTCAGATCAGAAATGTCCTTGGTTAATATTTTACTCCTTGGACAGATCGCGGATCCCAAGAGTTTAAGCAATAAAAATCATGGTCCACTTCAGCCAGTTCAACACCTTGTGTTAATCCGGAATAAATGAAGGTGGGGTCTCCTGCTTGAGCGGGGAGGGGGTTGGACTAGAAGACCTCCAGGGTCCCTTCCAACCCTGTTAATTCTGTACTCTGTTTCTAGAATTTATAGGTGTCTGCCAGCTACCATTTTGCCTTTCGAAAAATAGGAACCTTCCCACCTGCAGCCTGGCAACCCCATTTAGTGAGGTGGCCTTCTCTCATGGGCTCTTGTGGGTCCGTTTTTTCCCCAGTTGTGGCCTAACAAACTGGTTGTGCGTGGAGCAGGGAGGTCTTTTGGTGCTGCTTGATGACATACAGGTAGTCCTCGACTTACAAGCATTCATTTAAGGACCATTCAAAGTTACCACGGCACTGAAAAAAGTTGTCCTAGTGAGTGTTTTTCACCTTTATGGCCATTGCCACACGCCCACAGTCACGGGTTCGAACTTTGGGTGCATGACAACTGGCATGTATATGTGCCCCCCCCCTCTCCGGGGTCACATGATCACCATTTGCAAGTTTCCACCCAGCAAGTTCACTTTAAACAAGCCACGCGAATCACTTAACAACTTCAGTGATTCCCTTAGCAACTGTGACAAAAAAAGGTCACACAGTGGCGCGCACCTCATTTAACAACTGCCGCCTTAGCGATGGAAATTTTGGACGCCGTTGTGGTCATAAATCAAGGACTGCCTGGATCTCTCGGTTCAGACGCTGGAGTCACAAGGCTCGCTGGGCTGCCAGAGACTTAAGGGCTCCGTGATGGAGAGCTTGCATTTAGATTACAGGCACTCCTCGACTTACGACCACAATGGAGCCAGGCAGTTCTGTTGCTAAGTAAGACAGCCGTTGATTGAGTTCCACCCCATTTTGCGATCATTCTTGACACGGTTGTTACAGGAATCCCCGCAGTTGTTAAGATGGTCCCATGGTTGTGAAGCGAATCCAGCTTCCCTGTTGACTTTGCTCATCAGAACGTCGCAAAAGAGGATCGCGGGACCCGCTCCGGGACACTGGCTGTCATAAATAGGAGTCAGTTGCCAGGGGTCCAAATTTGGGATTGCATGATTACAGGGATGCTGCAACAGTCGTAAGTGTGGAAAACGCTCATGACGTTCCCTTTTTTTCTGTGGCACTGTAACTTCAGTCACTATGATAAGTCCTAATGGGCAGGAGGATTTTTCAGAGACTGGGTAACATTGGGAGGGCAGCGGAACCCAATGCTGGAAGAATCAGAAATACGATTTACATTTTAATTTCCCTGCTTAGCTCCCATCTTTGCAGCATTTTCTTGCGATTTCAGCCTTGGGTGTGTGAGCGGATGGACAAAATTTTGCGTTGTTTCTTTTTTCCAATCCTCCCTTGGCTCCTCTTATCTCTTGCTTCCTTCCACCCCCCTCCCCTGGAGGGAGTATTAATTGGTAATTTCAGCTTTCAGCCCAACCGTTTGCTAGTTGCAAAACACAATTGGCAAAGTGAGTTAAACAGAGCCCAGCCATTGCTGCAATTATGTGGTAGTGATTATAGTGCATCAGGGAGAACGTTTGACATCTGCACTTTTTCATTTCCTGCCCCCCCCTCCCTCTTGATGACACCTTAGGTAGTCCTCGACTTACAACCATTTATTTAGTGGCCATTTGAAGTTACAACATTACTGAAAAAAGTTGATGCGACCATTTTTCACACTTAACAGCTGCTGCAGCAGCATCTCTGCGGTCACATGATCAAGATTCGGTCACGTGGTAAGTGACCAGTCTTTGTGACAGTCCCAGAATCACATGAACGTCCCCTTCTGCGACGTTCTAACAAGACAACAGGGAAGCTAGATTCGCTTAACGATTGCATGATTCACTTAGCCGGTGTGGCCAAAATGTTGTAAAACGAGGTGCAATTCACTGAACCACCACCACCCCGCCTTGCTTTGAAGCAGAATTTTGGAGCTCTGTTGCGGTTGTAAGTCAAGGACGCTCTGCAATGTGTCTTGCATCGCGCACTCTGACTTGCAAAGATTTTGCAAGATGTTGGAACAAAGAGGTAGTAGTGAAGTATCATTTAAGGCAAGGCTCTCCAACCTTGGCAACTTTAACCCTGGTGGACTTCAACTCCCAGATTTCTCCAGCTTTGCTGGCCGGGGAATTCTGGGGAGTTGAAGTCCACCAGGCTTAAAGTTGCCAAGGTTGGAGACCCCTGCTTTAAGGAGAAAGTTTGGAAGCCTTATTTTTACATGATGGGTCTGGTTTTTTATGGGTGGAATGCAACATATGGAATTTGGCCCAAGCCATGGAGAATTAGTGCCCTCTCAACACCTGGATTGTCTATACCTGTGTTTCTCAACCTTGGCAACTTGAAGATGTCTGGACTTCAACTCCCAGAATTCCCCAGCCAGCGAATGCTGGCTGGGGAATTCTGGGAGTTGAAGTCCAGACATCTTCAAGTTGCCAAGGTTGAGAAACACTGGTCTATACCAGTGATGGCTAACCCTTTTTTAGATCGCGTGCCAAAAGCAGGGGGAGCACGGGGGGGGGGGGTCGTGCACGGGCGTGCCACACCTATAATCCTATGCGTGTGACACCGTGCCTGAATGACAGTGCGAAACACACACACACACACACACACACATATACAAATATGCTTTCGGCACACTTTTTTTGCCCTCCCCAGGCTCCAGAGGCTTTCTAGGAGCCTGGGGAGGGCGAAAACAGCCTCCCCCTAGAGGCTTCAGGAGCTTCCTTGAATCCTCCGGAGGGCGATAATCCGGCTCCACGGGCAAACCGGACTTTCGGGAACGGTAACTTCTCATTTCTCTGTAGGGCATTTTTTTCCCCTCCGAAGCCTTCAGGGAAGCCTCCGGAGGGTGAAAAACGGCCTCAAAAGAAGGCCAAAGTCAGCTGGCCCATGCGCACTGGTCAGCTGACAGGGCGACGCCTTGCCTGCCCTAACAAATGGCTATGCGTGACACCTGTGCCATAGGTTTTCCATCACGGGTCTATACAGTCGAGACTTGGGAGGTATGGATAGTCCTTGATTTAGGACCACAACTGAGCCCAAAATTTCTGTTTCTGAGCGAAGCATTGGTTAAGTGAGCTGTGCCCCATTTTACGAACTTTCCCCGCGATGGTTTTTAAGTGAATCCCTGCCATTGTTAAGCTAGGAACAAGGTTGTGAAGCCAATCTGGCTTCTCCATCAACTTTGCTTGGCAGAAGGTTGCTAAAGGGGATCACGTGAACCCAGGGATGCCGCGAAACCCTCATAAATATGAGTCGAGCGCGTGAATTTTGATCACGTGGCCATGGGGAGGGATGCTGCAGTCATAAGCGTGAAAAAGAAAGGGTCATAACTCCCTTTTTCCCAGTGCCGTGGTCAAAACAGTCACTGAGTATTGTAAATTGAGGACTGCTTGTATATCCCTGGTTTTTTTTTTGTTTGTTTGTTTTATTCTGGAAAATCGGAACTTTTCATACAGCCTGCAAATCGGACTTTATTGAGCCTTTAGAATTCTGTATTTTCCTCCACATCACTTGTGTCCCACCGATTCCAGGTTTAGTGGCGATTCTGATCTGCTGGCAAACCGGCCTCTCCTGGCCACATTGTCGGTTTTCTCAAGCAAATAATGCTGTTTGCTGTGTCCACAGCAACCAGCTCGAATGCACCATGGTGGTGTAGCTGGCCATCTTTTTCATGCTTCCTTGGAGACACACACACACACACACACGAGATTCAGAAGCTTCTTTTTTAGCCCAGGTGACCTGTTCAGATCAAGGGAATTCCCCTTTCATAAATAATCTACAGGGCTGGGCGATTTTATTTTAGCTGTCATTTTCTAATCAGAACGATTCCATGTTTTGCAGAATTGTCACCAGCCGTTTTCCAGGTAACATTTTGCCTATCCTGCCTCTTTCCCCCCCCCCCCCTCCCAAAAAAATTTTTCGGGACTTTGTGCATAAGGAAAAAAATTAAATTAACATTTAGTCCTCCAGTTATGACCATAATTGGTCCAAAAATTTCGATCGTTGAGCAAGACAATTTTTGAGTGAGTTTTGATCTAGTATGCTGGATTATCACTTCTATGCAGAGTAAGCAACTTTACAGCGATACCATCTTTCCTGTTAAAACTGGGCGTTATAAATAAATAGAATGTATTTTAAAGGACAACTGTATTAACAATAGTACATAGTATGATTTGTGTAACTTATCAATTCCTCCAAAACAGTGTTTCACAAATTTGGCAACTTTAAGATGTGTGAACTTTTAACTCCCAGAATTACCCAGTCAGCCAGGAAGAAATTTGACCAACGAAATTGATTTGAGGATGGTTTAGAATATTAAAATTAGCAAGTCAGCAGATATCCTCCAAGAAGTAAGAAAGAAAATAGATCTGAGGACTCTTAGTGAAAAGGAATTAGGAGGAAGAGAATACCAGCTGATGATTTTAGTAGCGGTAATATTTTTCATTCCTCAAAGGAGGTTTCTTTTAAATTCAAAGAAGTTTTTTTTGATTATTCAGCTTTTGCCTCAAGCTGGTGGGTGACGTTGGGACTGAGGACATTTCTGGGTTTTTCACCATGTTTTTATGGCATAGAAAGAGATTATTTGCTTGCATAAAGTGTAATTTTAAGTCACATCTCAAGAACCTGGAGTTTCATTTTTCTCCTCCTAGTGAGGTCCTTGGTGCTCTCCGAGCTTGGTGGTTTTTCTTGCAGACATTTCATGATCCACCTAGGGAACATCATCAGTGCTAGAAGGAAGGGGGAGGGGGATTGCAAGGAGGGGGAGGGGGATTGCAAGGAGGGGGGGGAGGAGGGTCCTCGGTGCTCTCTGAGCTGGTGGTTTTTCTTACAGACCTTTCATGACCCAAGTAGGGAACATCATCAGTGCCAGAAGGGGCATTTGCATCAAACCACTTTCTCTTTTTAGCACTCATGATCTTATCTAGCCAGGTGAGTTGAGCTGCTTACAATATCATAAAATATGCACATAGTAAAATATCCTAAAACCGGATTAAAATTACAAACAATTCATACAAACTAAAAACTTTTTTGTCTGTAACCATCTGCAAAAAAGATTGAAAACAAATAAGCATGCCATTTAGCTTAGCAGGTCATTTATCCTTGATGAAAATTTGAAAGCCATTTTCCTTAAAAAAAAAAAAAACACTCTTCAACAGCAACCAACAGCAGCTGTGTAATGGCAATCCCGGTTTAAAAGCTGGATTTAATGATGGTGGAAGTGTATTCTTTGAAACTTGGGGTAATTTTGAGGATGACACCCAATGTGAATGATCTCAGCTGAGGTCAGTTTTGCTGCTGTTGTGGCCTTCCTGCCGTACAGGTATTCCTCAACTTACGACTGCAGTTGAGCCCACAATTTAGGTTGCTAAGCAAGGCAGTTCAGTGAGTTTCCCCCCATTTTCTGAGCTTTCTTGCCACAACTGTTATGTGAATCACTTCAGTTGTTTAGTCACACAGTTGTTAAGCAAATTTGGCTTCCCCGTTGATTTTGCTTGTCAGAAGGTTGCAAAAGGGGATCACGATTCTGCGACCGTCATAAATACAAGTCAGCTGCCAAACATCTGAATTTTGATCACGTGACTATGGAGATGCTGCAGGGGTCATAAGTATGAAAAACTATCATGTCACTTTTTTCAGTGCCATTATAACTTCAAATGGACACTCAAGAAATAGTTGTAAGTCAAGGACTATCTGTATATACAACTGCCTTATTAAGTGACGGAAGTTCCCAGTTGTGGTTGTAAATCAGTGACTGCCTGCATGAGACGATTCTTTTCCTGTTTTATTTTCCCCAATATTTTCCTTTTCCACTGCTTTCTCTTAGTAAAACTAGAAGCTGAATTCTTTGGATTGCGTTGGGATTCCGGAATGAGGAACCAGGAGAAAAATTGTTTTGCAAGACTTGTGCCACAATTTGCTGTAACAAGGTTTACCCTATCAACGCATGTAAAAGTTCCTGGAAAATGGCATTTCCAGACCCTCTTCCTCCTTGGAGGTGGCTCACATTTCTGATATCGGAAGAATTGTTACAGTGGAAGGCCCTCGAGATACTTTGTGTTTCGCTTTTATTCTTTTTATATTAGGCTTTTATTATTTGTAAGCCACCCGGAATCGCTGTGAGTGGGCAGCTGTATAAATCCCCTAAATAAATAAATAGTTTGGGAAGGAAAGGTGCTGCTCTGCTGGACTCTTGGTATGACCGCACACGTCCTTGAAAATGGATAGTTTTGCTGGGGGAAAAAACCAAGGATTTACTGAAGGGAGGTCCTAGAATACTGTTTTTTGTTTTTGTTTTGGAGTGACACATAACAGGGCTGGGGAAATAGCATCATGTTGAGAGTTTGTAAGTGAGCCAGGTTACTGCCTGTCCTCATTGAAAATCAGCATTCGTCACAAGTGAAAGTTTTTAAATCTGTAAAGCAGGCATTTTGGTCGCCCACCACCACTTTTAAAGTTTTCATGCTTTCTCTTATTTTTTTTTCCTCCTCCCTCTCTCTCCCCTCCCCCTTTGTACGGTTTCATCTGGATCACAACAGGGAAGAAGACAGTGATGTAAGCACTAACTTACTCCACTTCTGTTTTGGTGGGAACGTGAGGGGGATTTTTGTTCTGTTTCGGGTGTCTGGAAAGAAAGATTTGACATGTGCCAGGAGTCGGCCATCAGAGGAAAAGTGGCCAAAAGAATGGGTCAAAAGTAAAAAAAAAAATACAAACAAACTTTTACCCTTCCTTCCATGTCCCTCAGTAGGATGCTTGAGATATCCTCTCCTAATAGGTGGCCACAGTTGAGGCCAAAGTTCCCATTGCTAAGCAAGGCAATTGTGAAGTGCGTTTTTGTGCCATTTTGTGAGATTCCTTGCCACAGTTGCTAAATGGTTCACTGCTTAAGTCAGTAACACGGTTATTAAGTGAATCTGGCTTCCCTTTGACTTTTTGCCCAAGAGGATCATGTGACCCCGGGGAGGCGGGGCGTCTGGATTTTGATCACGTGACCCTGAAGAATGCTAGAATGGCTGTAAGTGTGAAAAACAGTCATAAGTCACGCTTTTCAGTGCCATTGTCAGTTTGAACGGTTGGTAAACAAACTGTTGTACATCGGGGACTACCTCTGCTAGCCAAATTAATTACTAGCCAAATAACCTTAAAAAGGAAAATCACAGATACGAAAATCTATTATTAGTCAACCAACTTGGCCTGCCATCTTATCTGGGAGATTCTGCTTTTCTTTGGGTCACAGTATTTCTTTTATTCACTCCTCTTTTTTTTCCAAAACTGAACAGCTCTTAACTGGCTGCTGTTTTGCCTTTCAGGGCAAGAGCGAAAATGCCCAGAAGGCCGGCTTTCTCAAGGGCTCCGTCTTCAAAGGAGTGGCGTCGAGCCGTTTCTTACCAAAAGGCACCCGGACAAAAGTGAACCTGGAGGAACAAGGGAGGCAGAAAGTGTCCTTCAGCTTCAGCCTTACCAAGAAGACGTTGCCCAACCGGTTTCTGGCCGCCCTGGGGAACGAGAAGTCCAGCGAGAGCCCAGGCACGTCGCTTTCGCCCCTTCCAAGTGACTTCATTTCTAAGCTGAAACCAGAACTCGGCGATCCCTTGGGAACCCCCGAGGAATTTTCTCCCCCGAAGCCGAAGGCGGAACTAGGCAAGATTCATTTCAAGAAACATTTGCTAAACGTGACCACGAAACCTTTCCCGGCTTCTGCATTGCCACCGGTCCCAGTAGCTCCACTGCCAGTTGCTGTAGCAGAATTGGGGGAGATGCCGTCATCCCCGCCTCCTCCCCCTCCTCCCCCTTTCCCCCCACCGCCTCCCCCTCCACAGATAAAATCAACTCCCACACCAGTGCTGATTCCAGTAGGTGCACCCCAAATTGCAATACCAGACCCTGTTACCCCTCCCTTGACATCCCCTGTAGAAACCATCATCCGAATGATAAGAGAACCATCACCCAGCCCACCGCAGCAGGCTTTGGAACTACAAAACACTGTGCTGGGGGACTCTGAAGAACATCTGGCTCCGGGTGCTTCCGAGGAAGCCGAACCAGCATTGGTGAAAAGGCATTCCCACATTGGGAAGGAAGAAGAAATTGCAGACAACTCCAAAGGTACGCCAAGTTCAAAGAAGCCGAGGAGGAAGTTCTCATTGTCAGAGGGGGCGTTGCCAGGATCTGAATCAGATGAAGACTCGGTGAGGACCTCCTCAAGTCAGCGGTCCCACGAAATCAAAGCAGCAGCCAGTTCGGAGAAGGAAAAGGATTCACGGAAAAGCTCTGTGGCTTCAAAAATGGAAGAGCCACCAAAGGTCTCTTCGCGGTCTAGATCGGAAAGGGATGACAAATATTCCAGCTATTCCCGATCGGAGAGAGATTCGAGGTACTCCTCACGGTCCAGATCAGAGAGGGAGAGGAGGCGAAGCCGCTCCCGCTCCCGTTCTAGATCTGAAAGGGGTTCTAGAACAAGCTCGTCTTATTCTAGATCTGAGCGGTCCCATTACTATGATTCTGATCGGAGATACCCCAGAAGCTCACCGTACAGAGAGAAGACACGGTACTCCCGTTCTTACGTGGACAGCCGGGTGAGAGAGAGTTCTGATTCGGAAGAAGAGTATCGGAGGGTGCATTCTAGATTGTCTACAGATTCAAGGCATGCGTCTTCTCATTCCTCATCTTACAGAGATTCTAGGACCTCGTCCTCTTACTCAAAGTCGGAGAGGGAAAGCAGCAAGACAGATTCCACTTATCCTGACATGGAGAGAAGAGGAAAGCAGGCCAGGTCAGAAAGAGAAACACGGAGGATTTCAGAAAGTGACGTATCGAAAAGGTCCTCGCCCGTCAACGAGCCACGACATCGGCGGGAAGCCTCCCATTCTAAAGCAGAAGGTGGCGGGAATTCGTCCCGATCCAAGTCCACCTCTTCCAAGACATCTGCGCCCAAGTCAGATAAATTTAAGAGTTCTTTCTGTTGTACAGAATCTGAGGACGTCAAAGATCAGTCTAATTGTGTAGACTCGGAGACTTCTGGTGTATCAGGCTGTGAAATGAAAACCGCTCCTACCCAGAAGCCAGAAGTGGAGAGGACTGTCTCTCCAGTAAGCCAGTTCAGTGACTCACTGACGTTCAGAAAACTAGATGAATCAAAAACGGGTTCTCCTCTTTCTATGGTAAATGAACTTGCAGGAATCGATAGCCATATCAGTATTAAGGACACGGGATCTTTAGGTAGACATGAGCAATTAAGAACATCTTCTCCAGTAGAACTGGATGTAAATGGGTCCCCAGACAGGGGGACCCGGAAGAGGTTGTCCTCTTCCTTTGAAGAAGTAGAAGAGATCGACCTGTCTTCTGATGATGGTTTAGATGGGTCTGAGCTACCCCCTCGAGCCAAAAGTCCTAAGCTGTCATCAAACGGCCTCCAAACCCTGTCCCCACCCAAAGGACACAATCCAGACGAGTCTGTCACTTTTTCTGGTGAACCCAACGTCCAGTTGCTGGAAGTAAAAATGGAGGTTTCAAATCCTTCTTCACCTGAATGTGTATCATCTTTCACCAAGCAGGTCAGTCACTGTAAAACCTTGTCTAAAGAAGGGAGCGATCCAACAGATTCCTCTTGTAAAACCAAAGATCCCGCCCCTTGCTACTCGCCAGGTGACACCTCTGTTTCTTTGTCTTATTCAGAAATTGAAATTGAAGTGGAGCCTTCAGTGGACACAGAAGCTGCTCAAGAACCTTATGTGGGCACTCACGCAGAGATCCCCGCTCAAACATTCGCATCGGCTACTGTAGAGAATCAAAACCCATCCGAGTTGGCTCAGGAAAATGAGGAGTACACAGGTTTCAGTTCAGCGGAGCCCACGCCAGTCAGAGGTCTGACAACAGACGAGTATATTGTGGAAGTAGACAATCAGCAACAACCAGGTTCTGAAAATGCGCTCCATCTGGAGACACCCGTCCAGCAGACGGCTAAAGAAGTCTTAACGTGCCCTGAAGTTGCCCTTGAGTTAGATGTCCTGCCTGCAGATTCTGTTGTTGAAGAAGCAAAATCTCCTTTGAAAAACGAGCATTGCTATTATTTAGAGATGCCAGTGAAGGAACCCGAGGAGGTTCCTGAGAAGGAAGAACTTGAGGAGAAAGAGGAAGCGGTCTTTGATGAAGGGATGATGTCCGACTTAGACAGACCAACTCCTGGAGTTTTGGTGATGAAAGACAAAGAGGAGTCTCTGATGGAACCCACCTTTTCGGAAGTGTTGTCTCCTTCTTGTCACATTGTTGTCACCGTAGAAGAAACAGAGACCATAGAAGAAGAGCCCAGATACGGCAGCAGCTGCAATACTCCAGAAATCTCTTCCGTCCACAACGAAGATTATTCTGATACGGCTGAAAGCGCAAGTGAGCATCCGAGTGACGAGAGCGATACGGAGGACTCCGATTCGGACGATAGCAGCGTTCCCAGAAACCGCCTTCAATCTGTGGTGGTCATTCCGAAGAATTCCACCCTAACCCTGGAAGAGAGCAGCTCCTGTTCCTCACGGAATAGCCAGAGTAATCGGCGTTACGTGGACTCCTGGGAAGAAAGCCGCCCCGAGTCCACCAAGCCGTTCTGTGAAGATGTGCCGGATAGCTTGGAACTGAATAACAACCTGCCAATCGAAACCAGAACTTTGCCTTCTAGAGAGTCAGAGAGAAGCTTAGCAACGTCGACAGAGCTCAAGAGAAGTGACGGGTCCGGGGGCCCTCAGCCGGAGGCCTCCCAGCCTCAGAGCGACGATGTGGACAGCACCAGCCACTCCGAACCAGCTACCGATTCTTTCCACAAGCCAGACGAGAGAATCGTCTACAACGAGACGACCTCGGTCACTCGGTCGGTCGGCGTGTCCCAGGGAGAAGATCTGCACTACCTTTCCAGTTTTGAAATGACCAACGCAATGGCTGGCGTCTCCAAATTGGACCGTAGGCAGGGGAGGTCTACTTTTGCGGGACCTTCCCATCCTGCCGATTTCTCGCGGGAGGATGGCTTTCATTCGACGGAGGACTTGGGGAGTTTGGGGTGGGATTTCTCCCAACCAGAGAAGCCCAGCACCACGTACCAACAACCTGATAGTAGCTATGGAGTTTTCCCAGGATATATTTATCCCCCGCCCCCAGTCCCGTACATGGGGTCTAACAACTACTGGCCTGACAATGGCTACTGGGATCCAAGACTGACCAGCCGACCTTCTGCCATTAGTTACGAGCGTCTCCAAGGACAGGTCCCCGATTCGCTCACTGAGGATCACGAGGAGTACGAAGAAGTGGACCGATGGGTGGACGAAAGCCAGCTCTATTTCCCTGACCAGTCTGTGAAGTTCCAGTCACGGGACCCCAGGGAAAAGGGGTCAGTACAGGCCCATGAGATCAGCAGCAACTCAGCTAAGGACTTCCCGACGGTGAGAGAGAGAAAAGAACAAGGGGCGAAGGCGATGGAAAGAAACGACATGAAGGAACGGGGCCCATTAAAGAAAAGAATAACCGACTTGGGGAGCGATTCGGAGAGTGACGGGGGTTCCCAGGAGAGGAAGAAAATCAAAACAGAGAGTGAGCCGTTGGCCATCCTGCCCCAGGGTTCCCCGACGGGTCGTCCGTTGTGTTTTATGGAAGACTTCCGGGACCCCCAGCGTTGGAAGGAGTATGCGAAGGAAGGGAAAATGCCCTGCTACTTCGACCTCATTGAAGAAAACGTGTATCTGACAGAAAGGTAACATTTATTTATTTATTTGTATCCCATCTTCATTATTTCTACAAATAACTTGTGTCCATCGCAACTTTCTTCTCATGTTTTAACAACCCGTGGAGTGGATTGGGCTGAGAGAGATTACTCTACAGAAAATTTGCCCAGTCACTTTTTGTGCCTAAGGTGAAACTAGGACTCATTGTCCCAAAGTCACCCAGCCAGCTTTCATGGCTAAGGTGAAACTAAAACACACCATCTCCTTCTGGTGGTTAGCCCAAAGTTACCCAGGTGGTTTTCATGCCTAAGGCAGGACTAGAACTCCCGATCTGGTGATTGGCTCAAAGTCACCCCTCTGGTGGTTTTTATGCCTAAAGTGAGACTAGAACTCACAGTGTCCTGATTTATTGTTAAAAACTTGTCCGCAGGAATCTTTTCAACTACCGGGTAGCTCCTGCTGAGAGTTAGATAAGGGTTAACAGAATTCAAGGAGAGTTGGACTTAACTCCTTTGTGGCTACATAAGGATGCTAGGCTAATGCCACTTTTCTCTCCTCCCCACAATTCTGCCACTCTTTCTTTCGTCTGGCTTCCTGTGCCCCTCCTTTACAGAGCCTTGCCACACTGTTCAGTCCTATTTGTAATACTTATGAGGAAGTTGGAGAGAAAAGTTCACTGCAGCTAAAAGTCAACTTTGGGACTCCAGGGCACTAGAATGAAAAGCCAAACTAAAATGAATTTATAAGGTCCATTCTATTAAGACCACCTAACCTGGCCAGCCACTGGTGGGTTTACCTGTGCAATCCCTGCTGCATCAGCAAGGGGCATGAAATTCCAAAAAGCAAGGGCATGAGTAAAAAATGTTCTTCTCTTGGATCCTGCCAGCAAGAATTCTTTGGCTGACGGTTTCCTGAGTATACCCCTTCTGGTGGACCAATGGTTGCAGGATTTGACTATCCCACGGAATCTAAAATGTTGCACCTAAGAGTGTGAGAACGAGGGGGATCACTACGATTCCAACCTGTACTTTTGACTTGCTTGGGGATCTCGGGGGTGGGGGGGGGAGGGAGGAACAGATTAAGTGGTACTCCATTCATACCCAGTGAGGAGAGAATGCTTTGGATCGGTTGTGAATTTACTTGTGTGTCTAATGGCTCATTAAAGTAGCTACATCTTTTTTGTGGGTTCATCTGGCCGCAGCATTCAAATTGGGTGTGAATTTACTCAGGTCTGAAGGCTCATTAAAGTAGCTACGTCTTTTTATAGGGGTTCATGTGGCCGCAGAATTTAGACAGCTCTGGATACGTAGGAAGGCCAACACAATTGGCAGCTGTGACTTCACATAGTTGTGAAGACAAAACAGCATGCCCACCAAAAACACATATAAATAAAGGACTTATGGAGGTTCTGGAACTGTTTGGCCTTAGCCTTAAAGACACTGAAATTAAGAGGTAGCAAAATAATTAGGTCAGATTTATTTATCCTATTCAAAAGGAAATTTTCCTAATTATTTTTTTGGGGGGGGGTGTTTGTCCATGTAACATCATCTCCTTAGAAAAAAGAATAAGTCGCACCGAGACATCAAACGGATGCTGTGTGAATGTCCAACTGTTTCCAAAGAAGAGCTGGCCCAGGGAGAAGCCGCGTGCGGAGAGGATTGCCTGAATCGTCTGCTGATGATCGAATGGTAAAAAAAACCCTTTTGCTGCCCTTTTCAACGCCATGCAGGGAGAAAAACGGGACCCGTTTTCCCATGGTTAAAATTTGCATAAGCTCATCATTTTTATTTTAATAGTCGACATTGGTGGATGAGGAATATACGGCTTTCCTCCCTCTTTTTCCTTAGCTGGCAGTCGTGAGGTTTATATTGTTTGCTAACTTTTGCTTAAAACAAGTGTAGTTCCCTCTTGCAAGCAGTCCTCGACTTACGACTGCAGTCGAGCCCAAAACTATGGTCATAAATAATGCTGGACATTAATTGGGCCACCATATGCCCCTGCTTGATCTAATGACCTTTTTGCGGAAGTCGTTATGTGAATCCTTTACGTACAATGTTTTTTGGCAAAAAAAGAAAAGTAAATACTGTTTTAGTAAAAACAACAATCCCAAACTATCATTATCATGAATTGTAGTTTCGGTGCAAACAGCTGTAAACATGGTCCAGTTGTTGAGTGTCATGCAGTCGTGACCAGTAGGAGGACAGGTGTCAAAGCTTTAAATCAGGGCCATAAGCAGACCTGGGGAAGTCTCTCACTAAGCAATTGGTCATAAGCCAAGGACTACCTGTACTGGCAGGATTAAACCTTTTTCTTCAGTTTTTATTCATTTGGCTCTTGCGTTTTTCTCTCTCTCCTTTATGTTCAGCAACAGCTTCCTAAGAAAAATAGGATCTTGTTGTTGAGAGTGTCAAAATAGAGGCCAGACCTTTCTTCTGGGTCCCCCATAGGGGCTTTCTTAAAGAGAGGAGACCCGTAACATCTTCTGCCTCCTCCCAGCTCTGGTGTGTTGGGTGGAAATGATGGTCCTTCAAATAACAGGGAGGGATCCAACACAGAGAAGGTCCTCATTCTATGTCCCACCAGATGGACTTTCTTAAGAGAGGAGGCCCATAATATCTCCTGACTCCCCATTCCGGTGGGTTGGGTAGGTATAACTGGGGAAAGAGGGTAAATAATAGAAGGAGCCCCCATGGAAAAAACTCTTCTGGGCCTCACCAGATGGGCTTCCTTAAAAGAGTTGACCCATCACATCCCCTTCCTTCCTGCTCCGGTGGGTCAAATGAATCTTAACTGGGAAAAGAGGGTGCTTCAAGCAACAAGGGAGGGAGCCACCATGGAGAAGTTCTTTCTTCTGGGCCCCACCAGATGGCGCTCTTTTAGAAAAGGGATTATAACATCTCCTTGCCCCTCTCTGTTCAGTTGGGTTGGGTGGGTACGACTGGGAATATATGCCACAGAGCCACTCTGCACGTGGGTCAACTTGCTCTCTGTTGTCCTCAGTTCCTCAAGGTGTCCCAACGGAGAGCATTGTTCGAATCGGCGGTTTCAGAGGAAGCAGCACGCGGACGTGGAAGTCATCCTGACGGAGAAGAAGGGCTGGGGGCTCAGAGCAGCCAAGGACCTTCCTTCGTAAGTCTCCACCAACTGCGCTCGCTTTTGAGAAGCACAGAAATCTTGCACAAAGGAAGCTGTGCCTGCTCTGAGGTCCTGGAGGGGTGGATCCTTAGCCACACATATGTCTTCGTGGTTCTGTGAATCGTGGGGGTTTTACGCTTTTATGGGTGTCTTGTATCATACCTTCATTATTTTTACAAATGAGGTTGAACACAATTTCCTCTTCCTATTTTCCCCGTAACATCAACTCTGTGAAGTGGGTTCGCTGAGAGAAGGGACGGGGCCCAAAGTTACCTAAGTTGGTTCTAGAACTCGCAGTCACCTGGTCATTGGCCCAAAATCATCCAGCTGGCTTTTCATGCTTAAGGCTGTACTAGAACTTACTGTCCCCTAGTGATTCACCAGTTAACCCAGCAGTCTTTTCATGCCTGAGGCGGGACTAGAACTCAGCGTCTCCTGCTTGATAGCCTGGTGCCTCCACCACTAGACCAGGGGTCTGCAATTTTAAATACTCAAAAGAGCCATTTGGACCCGTTCCCCACAGAAAAGAAAACAGCGGGAGCCCCAAAACACGGGTGGGCGTCGCCAACTCAAAAGTCACTCCAGCCCAGTCACATGACACACACACCCCAGCTGTGCCTACCCAGGTTTTTTGGCTCCTGCTGATTTACCCATCCTTCCGAGGTGGGTAAAATGAGGACCCAGATTGTTGGGGGCAATATGCTGACTCTCTGTAAACCGCTTAGAGAGGCCTGAAAGGCCTATGAAGCGGTATATAAGTCTACTGCTATTGCTATTGCTATTCTGTGGGAAACAGTATCTATCTATCTATCTATCTATCTATCTATCTATCTATCTATCTATCTATCTATCTATCTATCTATCTATCATCTATCTATCTATCTATCTTGTGTGAATCCAAAAACTTGGGCTGTGGAGGGGGAGTGGAGGCTGGCAGGCAAAGCCAAGTCTTGGAGATCCAGGCAACTCCAACTCAAATCCTATCAGGGAGACATCCCTCTCCCTCTCTTCCCCCCGTGGTAGGGGCCCGGGAGGCCCAAGGGGTGCTCCCTCCTCAGAGGCGGCCAGCGAGCAAACAGATGTGGTGCTCCTGCTGGGAGGCGGTGGCACAGAGCGCCATCTCTGGCTGGTGAGAGCGGAGCAGGCAGGGCATGCATCTGCCCCGCTGCCACCGTAATGGCGCTGGCCGACCTCTATATGTAGGTAGGAAGCAGAGGTGCTGCCAAGGGGCTCCTGTGGCCGCTGCACCTTGTGGGGAGCCCCGGCAAGGTCTCCTCACCCAGCCCCAGGAAGGCTCCAGGGCCGGCGCCATTGCGTTCCCTGTCAGCTGGCAAGACGATGCAGCACCTCTCAGGTGGAGGGAGGCCAGGCTGCAGCATCAGGAAGAGGGCAGCGGGCGGGTGCTCCCCCGCGTTCCGAGAGGGAGGGCTCAGCCATCCGGGTGGAGGCAGGTGCCACGGTAGGTGGGATGGAGCCGGGAGGGATGCGCAAGCCGGACATTTGGAGATGTGCTCAGCGGAGTTTGCAAGCAGGCCCAGTGAGGGCACAGCGTGGAGGAAGACCCCGTCCCCTTTGGTTTGCTTTAGCGGGCGATGGGAATGCAGATAGCAGCAGAGGACATCCGTGCCTTCGATCCCGCTCTGGAATATGGAGTGAGCCTCCATCCCCCGCTGTCGGGGGATAACCCTAACCCTTACTTTCTCAGGCTAGATGAGGAGTCACTGGGAGGGGAGGGCGAGGGGTGGGGCCAGCCAGTGGTGGGATCACCCAACGGAGCCGCAGCAGAGAGATGGAAGAACCACACCCGCCCTAAACCAAACACGAAGAAGACACCATGATGAGACTTTTAACCGTCCTCTGCAACCGTTCCATGGCTCCAGAATCTGATGAAGGGTCTCCTCCCCATCACAGTCAATTATTAAAACCAGGCATTAATAAGAATAATCTCCAAACCTTCCTTCTCCTCCCATCTTCTTCTCAAGAAGGAAGATGGTAAGTGGGTACAGATAGTCCTCAACCTATACAACCCTTCACTCAGGGATTGAGGTTACAGCAGCACTGAAAAAAGGACACTACCGTTTTTCGCACTTAAGGACCATTGCATGGTCATGTGATCAAAATTTGGACGCTTGGCAACTAACTTGTATTTATGACGGTTGCAGTGTCCCAGGGCAATGTGATCCCCTTTTGCGACCGTCTGACAAGCACAGTCAATGGGGAAACCAGGTTCACTTAACAACCCTGCACCAACTGCAGTGGTTCACTTAACAATGGTAGCAAAAAGATCGTAAAATGAAGCAAAACTCACTTCACAACTGCCTTGCTTAGCAACAGAAATTTGGGGCTCAATTGTGGTCATACGGTGAGGACTATCTCCTAAGAGAAACGTGGAGCTGTGATTCACTTGAAGGCAGCAAATTTGCTACGGAATACCCCATGACTCCCTAAATTTAGTTGTGAGTCAAAGCCAAGGTACTAGCAAGATAAATTTTATTGTCATTTTTCTATGTACACAATCGCAAACATTGAAATTTTGATGCCTGCTCTCAAAAGATAGGTACATAGACAGAGATAAGTAGTTAGGATAGAGCTGGATTAGAGATAGATAGGTAGATTAGAGATGGACAGATGATAGATTAGAGTGATAGACAGAGATGGATTGATATTGATGGATGAATGGAAGATAGATAGATAGATGATAGATAGATGGATAGATAGATAGATAGATAGATAGATAGATAGATAGATAGATAGATAGATAGATAGATAGATAGATAGATAGATGAAGCTAGGCAAAATCATATCAGATTTTGCACAATTAGCACAGGAGCCCCACAGCTGTGTGCTCTCTTCACTTCTCTCTATACCAACAATTGCATTTCAAAAGATCCCTCTGTTAAGTACGGAAGTTTGCAGATGATACAACAGTGATTGGTCTCCGACAAATCTGCATACAGACGGGAGGTTGAACAACTAGACGTGGTGCAACTGAAACAATCTTGGAAGTAAACACATTCGAAACCGTAGAAATGGTGTTAGATTTTAGGAGAAAACCTTCTGTACTGCCATCACTTACAATACCAGGCAACACAGTATCAACAGTTGAGACCTTCAAATGTCTAACTTCTATCACATCTCAAGACTTAAAATGGACACCTAACATCCAAAATGTCATTAAAAAAAAAACACGCAACAAAGAATATTCTTTCTGCACCAACACAGGAAGCTCAAACTGCCCCAAGAGCTGTTGATTCTGTTCTGCAGAGGAATTACTGAGTCTGTCATCTGCACCTCCATCACTGTCTGGTTTGGCTCTGCAACCCAACCAGACAGATACAGACTTTGGAGGATAATTAGAACTGCAGGCAAAAGAATTATTGCCAACCTGCCTTCCGTTGAGGACCTGCGCACTGCACGAGTCGAAAAGAGGGCCGTGAAAATATCGACAGACCCCTCACATCTTGGACATAAATTGTTTCAACTTCTTCCCTCAAAACGACGCTATAGAGCACTGCGCACCAGAACAACTAGACACAAGGACAGATTTTTCTCGAATGCCATCACTCTGCTTAACAACTAATTCCCACTGTTAAATTATTCACTGACTGTATTACTATTCTCATCCTTCCTAGTACCTATCTCTTCCCACTTAAAACCACATTGCTTGTATCTTTACAATTTATATTGTTTTGATTGTTTCCTACTATGAGTTGATTGATTATTCAATATCCTATGACTATCGCTAAGTGTTGTATCTTGTGATTCCTGATGAACGTATTTTATTTTTCTTTATGTATACTGAGAGCATATGCATCAAAGACGAATTCCTTGTGTATCCCATTTCACTTGACCAATAAAGCTATTCCATTCCTGATAGATGCATGCAAACATACTAATATTGCTGTGTGTTTTAGTTATGCGTTTACCTTTTTTTTCCATCTTCTTGTCTTCCTTTTGTTGTGCTTTAGTAACACCTTTGTCCTCGAATACTGTGGAGAAGTCTTGGATCACAAAGAATTCAAAACTCGGGTGAAAGAATATGCCAGAAGCAAGAACATCCATTATTATTTCATGGCCTTGAAAAACGATGAGGTGAGCGTTCGTCTTAAAAAAAAGTATAGTGGATAACTCGCTATAAGTCAACCTTGACTTACGACCATTCATTTAGTGGCTGTTTGAAGTCACAATGGGTCTTGTTTATGTTTCGCTTTAGTTAATTTGGTACAGGTTGCCCCTCACTTTACCACACCTTAGCAACTGTTCAAACAGCTCCAAAAAGCCGCCTCCACATTCACACACCGTCACGCGATCAAAATTTGATTGCTTGGCAACTGGCTCATATTTACGACCGTTGCCCCCATGGCACTTGGCACCCGGCGTGTTGTCTATGACTTGCAGTGTCTGTGGGTCACGTGATCGCCATTTGCGACCTTTCCAAATGTTTTCCCGAGATTTAAATCCGGGACTAAATGATTCACTTCACTGCGGTGCTTAACAGCCGTGGCCTTTAGAAAGGTCATAAAATCAAAGCAACCTTGCTTAGCAATTGGAAATTCTATTATGGTCGTAAATCGAGGCCTGCATTTATAGAGAACTTCTGGACAGTAGCAGCTGCTGCTGCTGTTTTTTTTTTTACAATGGAACCGGCGTAGTAGCTCACATACCTGTGTGTGTTTTTGTATGTTTTGTTCATTTTTTATCCCCCTCCCCTTTTTTTAAAGAGGTACAGGCAGCCCTTGTTTAACCACAATAATTTGGAGATACTCCTCACCAAGCAACGCTGGTCATAAAAATGTGATGACTCGTGGCAGGAGTTCCAGGACTTCCAGTTGCCGTTGTTAAACAAAACCTGCATGGTTCTCGAGCGAGGACATCTCGTGACTGAGGCTTGTGATTTCCCGTTGGCTTCCCCACTGACTTTGCTTGAAGGAAACCAGCAGGAAAGGCCACAAATCAGCCATCTTCTTCGTCTCCTCCGTCGTAACTTTGAACTGGCCGTTCGTTAAAACGAGCATTGGCTCTGTAGCGATTTCCTTTCCCTTTTCAGATCATCGACGCCACGCAAAAAGGGAACTGCTCTCGTTTCATGAACCACAGCTGCGAACCAAATTGTGAGACACAGAAGGTGAGTCGTGGAACAAGTGATGTGGGCACAACTTTGCTTTTCTCCCCACCTACAGACCGACCTTTTCAAGAGAAGTATTTTTAAATGAAAGTAGATGACCAACCTGGGGGCAACTTGCAACCTGGATTTTAACTTCCAATGCTCCCCCTTTTTGGGATGTGAAAGTTCCTTAGCTGTATATATATTCATAAAAACATATATCTTTTGGCAGTCTGAAACCAATCAACATGGTTTGCTATTTCAAAGCAACTATGATGTCTAACACATTTAAAAATTAAGATGCTGCAGTTATAGAGTTGCAATTTAATCCTATTGTCCTCTTTTGTCCCTATCCCCCTTCTGTTGTAGTGGACGGTGAATGGCCAGTTGAGAGTGGGCTTTTTCACCACCAAGCTAGTAACTTCTGGCTCGGAGCTAACCTTCGACTACCAGTTCCAGCGATACGGGTAGGTGTTACTTCCTTGTTTCATCACATTCCTTTGCTGTTTTTCTCTTTCTCTCTCTCGGATCAGGAAGAGCTGTAGTAGTTTCCAGGTCATCATTGTGAAATTATTCCAGTATTCTTGCAGAGAAGAAATTGGTGCAGTGCAGCTAATTAGTTTGGAGGATCTGATCTTTCCATCTTCTTGTCAAATCTCTTTTCAATTGAGAGTGAGGAGGGAGTGAGGAGAGGAGAGAGGAGAAGGAAGTGAAGTAGGGGAGGGAGAAGGAGTTGGATGGATGGCAGGAAGGAAGGAAGGAAGGAAGGAAGAAGAGAGACTGGACGGAGGATAGGAAGGAAGAAGAGAAAGAGGAGAGAGACAAGGAAAGGAGGGAAGAAGGGAGGGGAGATGGGAGGAAGAAATGAAGGAAGGTGGAAGGGAGGGAGGGATAAGAGAAGGAGGAAGGAAAGGGAGGTCAAGTTGCCTTCTTAAAATTTGAGTAGATGATGTAGCTAGGGTGACTTATAAGAAACCTGCGTGGCACGTGGTGTTGTCTAAATGATACTGAAAATGATTTAATTCAGGATTGATTAGCATTAGTTCTTTGATATTTATATGACAAGCTGTTGTGAACACTTTTCTTTCAAATGATTGCTTCATAAGACACTTCTTTTAATTTTTTGTTAGCTAAGGCTTGTTTTAATATCTACAAAAACAGGCATAGGTTTAATTTTTAGAGTAAGAACGGGGACTCCTCGACTCATAACTATTTGCTTATTGACCTTTCAAATTTAGAACACCGCTGACGTGGACTTTTTATGAACGTTTATGACCGTTGCAGCATCCCCATGGCCACGTGCTTTTATGACGGTTGTCATAAATACAAAGTCAATGGGGAAGCCAGATTCACTTCACAATTGTGTGACTAACTTAACAACTGCAGGGATTCATTTAACAATTGTGGATGGAAGGAGGGAGGGAGGGAGAGATTGATTTGTGGGTAGGTGGACAGACACGTATACATGTTGGATGGATGGATATAGATAGGTAGAATTGTATCCATGATGGATGGATGGATAGAGAGAGAAATAAAGATGAGATGAAGCCTCCTTCAGTCCCTCACTTGCTGTGATGTGTGTTTCCAACAGCAAAGAAGCACAGAAATGTTTCTGTGGCTCCACCAACTGTCGGGGCTACCTGGGCGGAGAGAACAGGGTCAGCATTCGTGCCGCCGGAGGCAAAATGAAAAAGGAGCGGTCGCGTAAAAAAGATCCGGTAGGCATTTAAGCCATGGGTGGGGCAGGGTGGCCGCTTGGGCGATCGCTTTGGAAGCCCCTGGATCTCCCGCAATCCCCCCAAAGCTGCAAAGGGCATCGTCACCCTCTCTGGCCCAAGAGAGGACTGGGGTGTTTGGTGTAACACTTAAGGTCTCAGTCCTGTTGGGTGGCTTTGGAGTCATTTCGTGCTGCTGCCCTCTATTTGCACAAGAGCCCTAAAGCCTAATGGTTACATTGGAATAGTGTAGACCTGTTAGTTCACTGTGATGCTTTCTCCCGTGCATTTCCTCGTGTAAGTGTAGATCTGCATCTCTCTGCCCACTACTGCAAAAAGCAATGTTGTGCAGCTTTAGGCCCATGGTTCTCAAACTTGGTCACTTGAACAGAGCCCAAACTCCCAACTCCCCAGCCGGCATTCTTTAAGAAGGGTAGACTTCGACCCCCAGAATCCCCTAGCTGGCATGCTTTAAGATGGGTAGAGTTCAACTCCCAGAATTCCCCAGTCAGCATGCTTTAAGAGGGGAGGACTTCAATTTCCCAAGCGGGATGCTTTCAGATGGATGGATTTTGACTCTTAGAATCCCCTGGCCAGTATTGCTTTCAGAGGGGTGGGCTTCAACGCCGCCCTCTCCCTTCTAACACTGATTGTGTCACTTAGTTGGGTAATGAAACGTCTGCAGGAAAATGAAATGTCTGCATGAAAACCAGAAAGCACCAAGGACACCCCCTCCTCCCCCTAACTCAGCCCTGAGCTGCAAGTATTCTGTGGTTGTGCACCTTGTCTAGAATCTCTCTTTTGGCTTTTCGTAGGTGGATGGAGAATTAGAAGCGCTCCTAGAGAACGGTGAAGGGCTCTCCGATAAGAATCAAGTCCTCAGTTTGTCCCGCCTGATGGTGCGAATTGAGACACCGGAACAAAAGCTCACGTGTCTCAAACTCATCCAGGTGAGTCTTTTGCTGGGTGACTTGATTAATCAAGAGGTGCTCATTGGAAATTTGGAGGCAAGGAAAAATAAGATTTTTAATGGCCTGTGGGTTGGGAGTTCTTGGTGTTTGGGATTCTCATTCTTTATTTAAAATGGGGAAGAGATTTTCAGTAAAAGTGAATTAGATGCTATTGTCATTCTTTCAAACCAGTCAATCAATTTTTACCTGTGTTGTTTAGAACAGGGTTTCTCAACCGTGACTTTTTGAAGATGGGTGGAAATGCTTTAAGAGGGGAGGACTTCCACTCCCAGAATCCCCCAGCCAGCATGCTTTAAGAAGGGAGGACTTCCACTCCCAGAACCCCCCATCCAGAATGCTTCAAGAGGGGAGGACTTCCACTCCCAGAATCACCCAGCCAGCATGCTTTAAGAGGGGAGGACTCCCACTCCCAGAATCCCCCAGCCAGCATGCTTTAAGAGGGGAGGACTCCCACTCCCAGAATCCCCCAGCCAGCATGCTTTAAGAGGGGAGGACTCCCACTCCCAGAATCCCCCAGCCAGCATGCTTTAAGAGGGAAGGACTTCAACTCCCAGAATCCCCCATCCAGAATGCTTTAAGAGGGGAGGACTTCCACTCCCAGAATCCCCCAGCCAGCAGGCTTTAAGAGGGGAGGACTTCAACTCCCAGAATCCCCCAGCCAGAATGCTTTAAGAGGGGAGGACTTCCACTCCCAGAATCCCCCAGCCAGGATGCTTTAAGAGGGGAGGACTTCCACTCCCAGAATCCCCAAGCCAGCAGGCTTTAAGAGGGGAGGACTTCCACTCCCAGAATCCCCCATCCAGGATGCTTTAAGAGGGGAGGACTTCCACTCCCAGAATCCCCCATCCAGAATGCTTTAAGAGGGAAGGACTTCCACTCCCAGAATCCCCCATCCAGCATGCTTTAAGAGGGAAGGACTTCAACTCCCAGAATCCCCCATCCAGAATGCTTTAAGAGGGGAGGACTTCCACTCCCAGAATCCCCCAGCCAGGATGCTTTAAGAGGGGAGGACTTCCACTCCCAGAATCCCCCAGCCAGCAGGCTTTAAGAGGGGAGGACTTCCACTCCCAGAATCCCCCATCCAGGATGCTTTAAGAGGGGAGGACTTCCACTCCCAGAATCCCCCATCCAGAATGCTTTAAGAGGGAAGGACTTCCACTCCCAGAATCCCCCATCCAGCATGCTTTAAGAGGGAAGGACTTCAACTCCCAGAATCCCCCATCCAGAATGCTTTAAGAGGGGAGGACTTCCACTCCCAGAATCCCCCAGCCAGGATGCTTTAAGAGGGGAGGACTTCCACTCCCAGAATCCCCCAGCCAGCAGGCTTTAAGAGGGGAGGACTTCCACTCCCAGAATCCCCCATCCAGGATGCTTTAAGAGGGGAGGACTTCCACTCCCAGAATCCCCCATCCAGAATGCTTTAAGAGGGAAGGACTTCAACTCCCAGAATCCCCCAGCCAGAATGCTTTAAGAGGGGAGGACTTCAACTCCCAGAATCCCCCATCCAGAATGCTTTAAGAGGGGAGGACTTCCACTCCCAGAATCCCCCAGCCAGGATGCTTTAAGAGGGAAGGACTTCAACTCCCAGAATCCCCCATCCAGAATGCTTCAAGAGGGGAGGACTCCCACTCCTAGAATCCCCCAGCCAGCATGCTTTAAGAGGGGAGGACTTCCACTCCCAGAATCCCCCATCCAGAATGCTTTAAGAGGGAAGGACTTCAACTCCCAGAATCCCCCATCCAGAATGCTTCAAGAGGGGAGGACTCCCACTCCTAGAATCCCCCAGCCAGCAGGCTTTAAGAGGGGAGGACTTCCACTCCCAGAATCCCCCATCCAGAATGCTTCAAGAGGGGAGGACTCCCACTCCTAGAATCCCCCAGCCAGCAGGCTTTAAGAGGGGAGGACTTCCACTCCCAGAATCCCCCAGCCAGCATGCTTTAAGAGGGGAGGACTCCCACTCCCAGAATCCCCCAGCCAGCATGCTTTAAGAGGGGAGGACTTCCACTCCCAGAATCCCCCATCCAGAATGCTTTAAGGGGGTTGAACTTCCACTCCCAGAATCCCCCAGCCAGCATGCTTCAAGAAGGGAGGACTCCAACTCCCAGAATCCCCCAGCTTTATAAGAGGGGTGGGCTCCATCACAGTTTTCTGGTTGAGGAATTCTGGGATTTCTTCAAGGGGATCAAAGTTGAGAAACACTGAATCTAGAATTCTATCTGACTGAATGGGGAATTCTTTCATGAAGAAGTATGAAACAGTTGGCCCTTGCATAATTACAGGCAGTCCTCGACTTACAACAATTCGTTTAGTGATCATTCAAAGTTAACAGCAGCAGCAAAAAAAAAGTGACATGACCATTTTTTCACACTTACAACAACCATTGCAGCATCCCCTTGGTCATGTGATCAAAATCTAGATGCTTGGCAACTGGCTCGTATTTATGACGTGTCCCAGGTCACGTGATCCCATTTTGCGTATCCCAGGTCATGTGATCCTCTTGTGTGTCCCAGGTCACGCGATCCCCTCTTGCGACCTTCTGTCAAGCAAAGGCTATGGGCAAGCCAGATTCACTTAAATGAATCACTGCAGTTGTTAAGTTGTTAACAACTGTGGCAAGAAAAATCATAAAATTGAGCAAAACGCACTTAACCAATGTCTCACTTAGCCACATAAATTTTGGACTCAATTGTGGTCGTAAGCCGAGGACTACCTGTACTTCCGATAATTTTTCGGGAAAAGCATCCAAGGATTCGTCGTAGGGCTTTTGGCTCCCGTCTTAGATCAAATCTCCTGGATTTTGTGCCAGAATGTAAATTCTGCCTTTGGATAGTCGTTGCTGAATTGGGCTAAGCACATCGGTGCTGTTGCCTAAATACAGGAAGGGTTCCCGTCGTTGATTTCCTCACAAGCTGATGCAACATTATTTTAGCAGCTCCTCTTCCTTCCCTTCTCAATTACGGTAGGAAAAATAATAATAATAATAATTTCAACCTCTTCTAAGGCTCTCCCTGTTTAGCAAATGCCTCAGATAGCCACCTATCGCAAACACGTTGACCATATGGGTGGTTCTCGGCTTCCAACCATTTGTTTCGGAGTTACAACAGCACTGAAAAAAGTGACCTAAAAAAACGGGTCCTCTCGGTTATGACTCTTGTTGCAGCATCCCCACAATCACCATGATTAAAATTCGGGCACTTGGCATGTACCTTACGGCAGTCACAGCATCCTGGGATCACGTGATTGCCATGTGTGGCCTTCCCAGCTGGTGTCCGACAAGCACAATCCGTGGGGGGATCCAGAATTGATGGTCACGTGGCCAGTTTAACCACTGCAGTGATTTGCCTAACAGCATGGCAAAAAAAAAAAGGTTATAATATAGGATGCAACTCCCTTAAAACAACTATCAGCAACAGAATTTCTGGTCCTAATTTGGTCGTAAGTTGAGGACTCCCCGTAAAATAAAGTAGCTTTGCGACCAATGCTTTTACGGCCTCTGTAGTATCTCACTCTCTATGAGGATGATTAACAGAATAACAGAATTGGAAGGGACCCTGGAGGCCTTCTAATCCACCCCTCCCCCTGCTCAAGCAGGAGAACCCTATAAGATTTCTGAATAACAGAGGTGGAGGGGGTCTTGGAGGTCTTCTAGTCCAACCCTGTACCATTCCAGTCCTGAGTTAGTCATTGCAGTTAGTTAAACCGCTTTCGCGTATAACCTGATCTTAAATTTTCACTTGCTTATTTACTATTTACGCGCCTTTATACCCCATACCAAGATGTCTTCAGAGGCCAAGAACCTCACTTCAGATGAAGGAACTAGCGGGGAGCAAAGCCTTGACCTCAGTTCGAAGATGAAAGACCTCGGTGCCCATGATGCCGGGAAGAAGACGGACGCGATAGAAGGAGGAGGAGGGTTGGCCTGTTCCAGCACCCTGGCCAATTTGAAGAACACGAAGAGGATGAGAAAGGGGAATAAAAGAACACCAGGGATGAAGACAAGGACAGGAAGACAACAGGAAGGTCTCACCCACACAATTGCACCCAATACCGAGATGTCTTCGAAGCCAGAGGGGCCCGCTTCAAATGAAAATAGCATCAAAGAGACTAGAATCGATCTCAGTCAGACAGTGATGACCGACATTGTCCACAATGCCGAGAAGAAGGTGGATCCGATAGCAGCAGAAGAAGACCTGGCCAGTCCCAATTTGAAGAATAAGGAAAGGGTCAGGGGAGCCATGAGTGGTTCACCAAGGACGGGAGAGGCAAAGGACCTCCCTCAAACATCTGGATCCCTTACCAAGGTGTCTTCAAAGCACAAGACCCTCCTTTCAGTGGAAGGAGGGAACAAGAGGCGAAGGAGGTCCATCAGTCTTGATCTGAAGATGAAGATCATCAAAGCCTACCGTACCAGGAAGAAAATGAAGATCATAGCGAAAGAGGAAGGCCTCTCCTATTCCACCATCTTCACCATCTTGAAGGATAAGAAAAGGATCCGAGAAGCCCTCAAGGTATTACCGGGGACGAGAAAAATTATCACAAAAGCACGGAAACGCCTCCTGCGTCCGCTCACACCCCACATCAAGACTCCCGCAAAGCCGAAGACCCCCACTTCAACGGGAGAGCATAGCAAGAAGTCTAGGAAAACTATCAGTCTTGATCTGAAGATGAAGATCATCAAAGCGTACGAAGCCGGGGCGAAGGCGCAAGTTATCGCTCAAGAAGAAGGTCTGGCCCGTACCACCGTCATCACGATTTTGAAAGATCAGAAAAGGATCAAAGAAGCTATGAAAGAATTACCAGGGACAAGAACAGTTATCACAAAACCACGAAAGGGCCCTGCCCACCCACCCGCCACCCACACCAATGTCTCTGCAGACCCAAATCCCATCCCATCTCCCCCCAGACCAAGTTGCTCGCAAACCCAAATCTCAACCAGCGTGTCAACAAAGCCTACCACCCCCAGTTCAGCTTCTGGAAGTGGCAAGAAGCGTAGGACATCCATCAATCTTGATCGGAAGCTAAAGATCATCGAAGCGTACGAGGGTGGGAAGAAAGTGTCCGCTATCGCCCGAGAAGAAGGCCTGGGACATACCACCATCTTTACGATTTTGAAGGATTCAAGAAGGATCAAAGAAGCCTCCAAGGAATTGCCAGGCACAAGAAAAATGATAACAAGTCGACGGAAATCCGTCGTCCACCCGGTCACACCCCAAAACAAAGTGTCCACAAACCCAGAGTCCCCCACTTCAGCGAAAGGGAACATCAAAAAGCAGAGGAGGTCCATTGATCTCAACTTGAAGTTGAAGATCATCAAAGCTCACGAAGCCGGGAAGAAGGCGAATGTTATTGCCCGAGAAGAAGGCCTAGCCCGCACCACCGTCTGGACGATTTTGAAGGATAGAAAGAAGATCCGAGCGGTGATCAAAGGATCCACAGGAGCAGACACCACCATAACAAGACACCGAGCGGGCCTCATCCACCAGACAGAACAACTGATGGTGCTTTGGATTGAGGATCAGGTCCGCAAGAGAGACCCGATCAGCTTCCTTCGCATTCAGGAGAAGACGCGCAGCATTTTCTCCCTGCTGAAGGAGCGAGCTGGGGAGGCGTGTGGCAAAACCTTTGATGCCAGCCGTGGTTGGTTTCTGCGGTTTCAGCGAAGATTTAATTACCGAAACATACCCACCAAGGGGAAAACCACAGGCCTTGACCAAGAAGGAGCCCTAAGGTTCCGCGATGAGCTTGATAATGTCTTACAGGAAGGGGAATATCTCCCGGAACAGATATTCAGCGTGAATTCAACCAGGTTATCCTGGAAAAAATTGCCAGAGGGCATCTACCTGCGCCGAGAAACCTTTCCCGACCGAATCACCTTGCTGTTGGGTGGAAATGTCGCCGGGTTCAAGCTGAAGCCTTTTCTGATCCACAAATCAGAGGATCCGTGTGCGTTCCAAAAGGACACCCTTCCCGTGCATTATCAATCCAATCGGAATATTTGGATGACCCATGCGCTCTTCGAGTACTGGGTGATGACTTATTTCGTACCCCAGGTCAAGGACTACTGCTCGCAAGCGAGGATTCCTTTTAAGATTCTCTTGATCTTCGACAGTGCACCGGGACATCCCTCGCATCTGGACGGTCTCCAGGCAGATGTCAAGGTTGTTTACCTGCCCAGAAACACCAGCCCTCTCCTGCATCCCATGGATCAGGGGGCCATCGCCGTATTCAAGGCTTATTATTTACGGGAGGTCTTGACCGAAGCGGTAGCTGCAACAGAAAAGGGCAAGGTGAACTTTAACCAGTTTTGGAGACAGTACGATATCCGCCATTGCCTGGAAAAAGTCATCGCTGCGTGGCAGGGTGTCGGTGCGACGTGTATGCGGGGCATTTGGGAGAAGTGCTTAAAACGTTTCGCAGACCTCGTCAAGAACTTCGAAGGATTCGACCCTGACAAAGATTTGGACAAAACAACCCAGAACATTTTGACTCTCTCGCAAACCCTCGGTTTACAGGTGGATGCTGAAGCCGTGGAAAAGTGGATAGCGTCTATGGAGGGAGAGCTTTCCAGTGAAGATTTAATCGAGCTTGGAGAAGAATTGTCAGCCCAGGAGGTTGTGGAGGAAGAGAAAGAAGGAGAAGGGGAAGAAGAACGGGTAGACATTAAGGCAAAAAAATTCACCATGGGAAGATTGGCTCGTGTTTTCACGGAGGTTGACAACATTTTATCAGAGTTAAAAATGATGGATCCGGATGGAGAACGCTTCGAAAGGGTACGTGGGAGAATCCACGAAATCCTGCAGGGTTACCACGAAATATACGAAGACAAAAAGAGAAAACAGAATGCCAACTAAAACTAGTGAATTCTTTAAGAAAGTTAGTTTCTTTCCGGGGCTTGGAATAAAACACCCAGACAATTGTCAACCCTCAGCTATGCCCGTGTATCCGGAATTTTCAAAAACACACACAAAAAAAAGACTTTTAATTTGCCTTCATTCAAAAAACACTAATTTTGCGGTTTATTTCTGAACGGTTTGATCTTTGCAGATCCTCTAACTGCAAAAATGGGATATCAAATGTTTTATTTTTATAAAGCAACATTACAATGGCCAGTTTTGTACTTGTGTAAAAAAACCAACTTTTCGTACATTGGGATTCAGTTTAACCCTTTTTTGTTTTCTATGTAGGATAGTCCTGTACAAACATACAGCTACAGTTTTAAACAGCTTTAAAAATGGTGTCTTAGATTGTCATAAAGATATGCAAAGTTTTTGAAAGGTAGTAAATTATTACAGTGTATTTTTTATGGCAAAAGTATGTTGGAATCGAGGAGCTCTTTGAAGTGGAATGTTTAAAAGGTTGTTAAAAATGTCCACTTTATGAAAAATAAAAAAAATTGAATACAGAAATCCCGTAGTCAAGTCATAAGTACAATGGTCGCGCCTAGGTTGCTGCAATTTTCAATTAGTGACAATTTCACATGAGTTGCACTCACTAAATGAGGACCTACCTGCTTACATTAAACAGACTTCAGCCTTCAGAGACCTCAACGGAATTAAATATATATTTATATGCCAAGCCCAACTAGTTATTTTTTAAACTGGCCTTTTACATAATACACAATACTAATGATGGGTTATTTACCAAACGATCCTTTTCTTGGACAAAACTGAAACTTACTCAAAAGCTCAGATCCCAGGTAGACAGGGTTCCCTGCTTGAACGGGGTGGGGGGTGGGTGGGTGGGGTCCGACTAGAAGACCTCCAGGATCCCTTCCAGCCCTATTATCCCATGTTCTATAATATCATCCAAGCAGCCCTTAATCACATTTCTAGCTGGCCTTTTCGTTCTTAGAAGAAATAAAGACATTTATCTGTGTTGGTAGTCTTTGCTTACCAACTTCATCATTCAACGACCGTTCGAAATTATGACATCACTGCAGAATGAGTTTCGTGCCTGGTCTTTGGACTTGCTGCCGTCAGAGTGTCTCTGCAGTCACGCGGTTGCCATTTGGCCGGTTAGCACATGTTTACGATGGTCACATCGTCCCGTCACCCCGCGACCATTGTTTTGCGATTTCCCCTGCCAGATTCCGACAAGTAATACGACCCCTCGGCGATCTAGCAGGAATTTTCAAATTGCAATCGTGCGATGTCTGCATCATGAGCACCGTTACTGTTACTGTAATTCGTTTGCAGCAACGTCGCGTTTCACTTAACAGCATGCCTCCCTTTAGTGACCAATCCCAGTTGCCGTCAGTGAGCGAGCAAGCAATGCCCGTAGTTCTGTGTTGCTTAACGTCGGAGATGGTCCTGCTGGTTTCTGAAGAACTTGCAGGAAGTCCTCGTTAAAGGATTGCCCTTGGTTTCAGCAGCTTGGTCATTAAAGGAAGCGATCGATAAGTGAAAATCAAAAGAGATTTTGAAAGAGAGCCGAGGTGGCGCAGTGGTTAGAGTGCAGCACTGCAGGCTACTTCAGCTGACTGCTAAGCTGCAGTTCGGCGGTTCTAATCTCACCGGCTCAAGGTTGACTCAGCCTTCCATCCTTCCGAGGTGGGTAAAATGAGGACCCAGATTGTTGGCGGCAAGAGGCTGACTCTGTAAACCGCTTAGAGAGGGCTGAAAGCCCTATGAAGCGGTAGATAAGTCTAATTGCTATTGCTAAAAATTACAATTTTTTCTTCAACTTCCCTGTCATCTGCAGCGATGGAAGGTCGTGACCCTAAAGGCTCAAGTGGCAGGGAGCGTTTTTCAGAGTTTTCACAAAAGTGGGGTAGAAGGACAAATCTTAACAGCCCTCTTAACACCTTAAAAGCAAGAAGATGATTGAAATGTGTAGAGGTAGTCCTTGACTTAAGACCACGATTTGAGCCCAACATTTCTGTTGCTAAGTGAGACATTTAAGTGAGTTTTAGCCCTATTTTACGACCTTTCTTGTTACAGTTGTTAAGCAAATCACTGCCGTTAAGTTAGTAACACAGTTGTTAAATGCCACCCCATTGACTTTGCTTGTCAGAAGGTCTCAAAAGCGGATCATGTGGCGCGGTAACCGCCACTAATAGGAATCAGTTGTCAAAGCGTCTGAGTTTTGGTCACTTGGCTATTGGGATGCTGCAACAGACCTAAGTGTGAAAGATGATCATAAGCTCCTTTTTTTCACAACCGTTGTGACTTTGAACAGTCGCTAAACAAACGCTTATAAGTTGAGGACTCTCTGTATTTGCATTCATTGGAGAGAAAGGGTTTATAAGAGAGTAACCACGCACACAGCGGGGAATACACATTGAAAGGAATACGCTAAACATGGCCAGACACTGGAAGGATCGATGTAACTAATTAAGGTCAGGGGGAACTGACCTTGTCAACTACCTGGATAGCATTTTTAGAGACTCACTGCAACTATAAAACAGCTCAGGAAAATACATTCTTTAGGTAACGTTCCCACTCTGGATTGTGAAGAGGAAAATGCCTGCTAACTAACTCTAATGGCAAAACACATGACAGATGGAGTGATGGTCATAACCATCAGCACTGGTCGCAAAGTGGCTTTTTTTCCCCGGTCGTAGCCACAACCCGTCTCTACCCAAGGCAGAGAACTAGACTACCGTATTTTTTGGAGTATAAGACACACCTTTTTCCCTCAAAAAAGGAGGGTGAAAGTCTGGGTGTGCCTTATATACTGAATACAGCATTTTTGGCCTCCAGAAACACCCCCCCCTCACCAAAAGGGCTGTGCAGAGCCTTTAGGAGACTTCCAGAGTGCTCCTGGGGGCTGGGGAGTGCAGAAATGAGCGAAAAACAGGCCAATTTTTGCTTGTTTTCAGGTCCCTCCACCCTCCACAACACTCTACAAGCCTCCTAAAGGCTATTCATGCCCTTTTTTGGGGGGGGGGGGGAATGGGCCCATTTTCACAAAAAAACAGGCCGTTTTTTGGGAGATCTGCAGAGTGCAAAAACTTTCTTAAAATTTGCCTCTTCAAAATCAAATTCAAAATGAGCCAAGGTGGCGCAGTGGTTAAATGCAGCACTGCAGGCTACTGCTAGATCAGCAGGTCAGCGGTTCAAATCTCACCGGCTCAGGGTTGACTCAGCCTTCCATCCTTCCGAGGTGGGTGAAATGAGGACCCAGATTGTTGGGGGCAATATGCTGACTCTCTGTAAACCGCTTAGAGAGGCCTGAAAGGCCTATGAAAGCGGTATATAAGTCTACTGCTATTGCTATTGCTATTGCTATCTTGGTGCGTCTTATACTCCGAAAAATACAGTATATATTTTAATAACTTGGTCATTAAATCTTTTTTCTTATGGGGTTCTAAATGAAATAAAATAAGCTAATGAAAGGTTCTTGCACCATGCCGGAGCCCTGGCAATGCAGGATTGAAGGACAGCCACCACACCTGATCCTGAAGGTTAAAATTCCCCTCCAGTCAAGCAGATGGGTCACTGACTTAAAAATACCTAAATTCCTCCTGATCTGACTCTCTTTTGACCTTCATCCAATGCATTGCCCTCTTCAGAAGTGAACTGAAACTCTCCTCCGTCCAGTTCCTATATAGCACACTGGTTCTTGAACTTGGGCGAACAAATCATGGTTACCGTGTTCACTTAACAGCAATGGTCTATGTGAAGAAGTGGTTGGTTTCCACTTCACCCTTGAACTGCCCAAACACACATTGCATTCAAGCTGAGTTACATCTTGAGTTAAGCTGGACATTCCTCCCATCTAAATCAAACATAGGTTTCTTTTGGTGGTAATGTCTGATAGAACAGGGCTCTCCAAATGGGGCAACTTTAAGACATGTGGACTTCCAACAGTCAGAATTCCACAATCGGCCATGTCTTAAAGTTGCCCCATTTGGAGACCCCTGCGATATATGTCCCAGGAGAACATAGCTTGGTTGGCAACTTCAAAAACTGTTTCTGGAGGACAAGCCGAGTTTCTATTTGGATTTGATTCTATACTCCAAGTAGAACCAATTTGATTGGATTCTATATACATGGTTCTTGATTTACAACTAAAATTGAGCCCAAAATTTCTGTAATTAAGCGAGGCATTTGTTAAGTGAATTTTGTCCCATGTTACAGCTTTTCTTGCCATAGTGAATGCCTACAGTTGTTACATTAGGAACATGGTTGTTAAGTGAATCCGCCTTCCCTGTTGACTTTGCTAGTCAGAAGATCACAAAAGGAGATCATGTGTGACCCCTGGGAGATTGCAACCGTCATAACCATTAGTCAGTTATCAAGTGTCTGAATCTTGATCACACGGCTATGGGGATGCTGCCACAGTCATAAATGTGAAAGGTTATATCATAAGTCATTTTTCGCAACTTGTTAACTTTCAACAATCACTAAACAAGCGCTTGTAAGTTGAGGACTCCCTGTATTTGCATTCATTGGAGAGAAAGGGATTATAAGAGAGTAAGCAAGCACACAGTGGGGAATATACATTGAAAGGAATACACTAAACATGGCCTGCCACTGGAAGGATCAATGTAACTGATTAAGGTCATTAATTAGCATTTTTAAAAGACTCACTGCAATTATAGAACATGGTTGTTAAGTGAATCCATCTTCCCCATTGACTTTGCTAGTCAGAAGGTCCCAAAAGGGGATCGCGTGTGCTCAGGACACTGCAGTCGTAAGTACGAACCAGTGGCCAGGTTTCTGAACTTTGATTACGTGGCTGGGGGTTGCCCCAACAGTTGTAAGTCAAATGGTCCTAAGTCACACTTTTCAGTGCCGTTGTAACTTTGAACCGTCACTAAACGAACTCTTGTAAGTTGTCCTGTAGTGGCTCCATCACACATACCTCCGTTGTGTAGTACAGAACGAGAACGTGAGAGGGCCACCCTGCCCTTACCCTCTCTGAGAAGATCAATCCACCGAGGGACCAACATCAGTGCTACAGATCGGTTGAGAAACTGGGTCAGCAGGAGAGAGAGATAAATACACACACACATCCACATCTGGCTGGGCCTTAAAAATGATAAATCTGACCTGGCTGATCCACGTGATCTCATCTTTTTTTTTTTTTAACTCGAGGTTCCGAAACGGTTTGGTCAACTTCTCCTTCCCTTCCCTTTTATTTATTTCCCTTTGAAGAACACCCATTCTCAGGCCTGCCTGAAGTCCTTCCTGGAGTGCCACGGCCTGTCCCTCCTCTGGATCTGGATGGCGGAACTTGGGGACAGCAGAGGAAACACAGCCAACAGTTTGAAGCTGCAGCTGGAGGTCCGTGGCTGGAGTTGACGTGGTTGCGCCTGGAAGGGCACCCGTTGAGATGAACCAATGAGCCGAAGAGGAGAGACCTGAGTAGTCTCTGAGCTTGGGGGGGGGGGGGGGGGGGGCTTCCTTATACGCATGGCCCAACTGGGGAACACGACCGGGGGCTAAAAGCAGGGGTGGGACTCACTTACTTTCCCTACCGGTGCTCCAATGCGAGCGCTTGCAATGCTCACACGTGCCCCGGCCATGCATGGGCTCGTCCTTCCGCGCATGTGCTTCGATCGTGCACGCGGCTTGCATGCATGCACACAGCTTGAAAACGTGCCTAAATAGGACGGGATAGAGGCTGGGCGGGGTGGGCCCAAAATTTCCACTACCAGCTGAATGCCACCTCTGACTAGAAGGGAGTTTGCAAGTGGAGAGGAGAAGGAGAAAGGGTGGAAGAGGAGGAGGACGAGGACCGTGGGATCCTGTGGTGCTCTCTGAGCTAGGTTTCCTTACAGACGTTGCGTGAGCCAACTAGGGATCGTCATCAGTGTTAGAAGGGAAGGGGGTTTGCAGAGGGAAGGAGGAGGAGAAAGGACTATGGGGTCTTTGATGCTCTCTGAGCTGAGTAATTTTCTTGCAGACGTTTCATAACCAAACTAGGGAACATCATCAGTGCTAGATGGGAGGGGGGAGTGTTATGCAGAGGAGGAGGAAAAGGGGGGGGGAAAATGCCTTCATCATGACCGAGCTGAGTAACGTCATCAGTGCTAACTGAAGAGGCCCAGTGGAGAGAAGAAGCTTTCCTCAGCTTGGGCACGAATCCCTTTCCTATTTCCCCCCGTGGCATCATCACTTGTTCCATCTGAGCATTGTTTTCTTTGCTCACAATTATGTTGCTGATCAGCAAAGGAAGTTGGTCAACAACTTCCTTTTTAAGGAAGGGCGGTGTGGGGGGGGGGAAACACTGCAGAACCCTTTGCATAAACCGGATGCCATTTTTAAATCTCCCTCTGAGGGCACATTGCCAGTTTGAAAGCAGAAAAACAGTTGGATTTGACACATAAGTAGCCTCAAGCTGAAAATTATTCTCAAATGAGAGGCCTTCATTTTAAGGTTTTATATGCATACAAACTGCAGAAGGCATTTCCTGGTTTGGCTTCCATACATTAATTTCAAACAACATCACAAATTATATGGGAATAACTGGGCACTAAAGCAGATTATTTCCAGATTTTGAGAATTGGGAATCAATTATATGCTTCGTTTCCAACCTTGAGTGGACTACAAGTCTCAGAATTCCCCAGCCAGAAGGCATTAAAATAGGTGCACAACAACTCCCAGCATTCCCCAGGGAGCGTTCTTTAAAAGGGGAGGGCCAATTCCCAGAATCCCCCAGCCATTATTCTTTAAGAGGGGTCCACTCCCAGAGTTCCCCAGGGAGCATACTTTAAGAGGGGTGGGCTTCAAGTCCCAGAATTCCCCAGGCAGAAGGCTTTAAAATAGGTGGACTTCAAGTCCCAGAATTCCCCAGGGAGCGTGCTTTGAGAGGGGCTTCAACTCCCAGAATTTCCTAGCCAGCTATGCTTTGAGAGGGATGCCCCCCCCCAACTCCCAGAATCCTCAAGTCAGCATGCTTTTAAGAGGAGGGTTCTGAGTAACACATCCAAAGAAATCAGAACCACATGGCAGGAACATTCGTCAGAACCATGTTTATGGGGCACATATCGGCACAGCCAGTGAAAATCAACTCTGAATGTTTCCCCGTGGCTCCCGTGTAATTAAAAGAGCAAAGATTTCCCTCCCCAGGTTTCACAGGTCACATTGTTCAGTCAAAGCAGTTGGTGGGCTCCCCCATCCCTTTTGCTCCTCCTCCTGCCACCTGTTGGGATGACCTGGCCTTTATTTTGTCCTTGAGGAGCTCTAGCTATTTTCCCTTCGTCCTCCCCCGGTAGTCTGTGGCAACTGTGGAGCAGCACAAGATAGCTTCAGCCAGCTTCAATTCAGAGTTGACAGGGCAGCTTCAGTTCACAGAATTCCCCAAGCAAGCAGCATACTTAAGGGGAGTTCTGGGAGTTGGAAGTTCACAAATCTTAAAAAGTTGACGAGGTTGGAGATCTTTCCTCTAGAAGATCGGTGGTGGATTTTGTAATTGCCAGAAAACGTGAGTGGTGAGATTTGTTTTTCTGGGCAGCGGAAGGGAGAACACTGAACCTATGATGCACTGCCACTCCTTTTACGTTCTCTGGCATGTTCTAAACCCTCTTTGCTGATGTAGACATGTCTCTTGTTCCTCTGTCGGAAGGAGCAGGTGTTTGGTCTTCTGATGAACCTTCTAGAGTGGGTGGCCAATATCTAGAATAGTGGAAGTGCTCTCTGAGCTAGGTGGTCAGGACCCAACTAGGGAGCAGCATCAGTCCTAGAAGGAAGGAAGGAAGGAAGGAAGGAAAAGGAAAGGCAGAAAGAAGAAGGGAAGGAACGAAAGGAGGGAGGGAAGAAAGGAAGGACTGTGGGGTCCTTGGTGCTCTCTCAGCTGGGTCGTTTCCTTGCAGACATTTCCTTACCAAACTAGATGACTGCATCAGTGCCACCAGGCTGAGAGACCACCAAGCACCCCGCTGTTGAACCCTGAGCTACAGATATTTTCTTGTGTCAGAACAATTGATCCATAACCCAAGTCTGGTTAATGGAGAACTGACCGCCCTCGTCTTGTGTCCGCTGAACAGATCATCAAGACGTTGGAGCTCCTGCCCATCCCTAACAAGAACATGCTGGAAGAGAGCAAAATCCTTCCCATCATCCAGCGTTGGGCCCGGACCAAATCCGCCATCCCGCAGCTGAGCGAAGGAGACGGCTATTCCAGCGAGAACACGTCCCGCGCTCACACGCCCCTCAACACGCCCGACCCGTCCTGCAAGCCTGTCCTGGAGGCCGAGATGGACACCCCGAAGAAGGTGGCCTTGCGGAGGCTGAAGATCATCAGCGAGAACAGCATGGACAGCGCCCTCTCGGACACGGCCAGCGAGATGGAGCTGAAGGAGAACAAGGAGGACCTCGACCCTCCCGACGACCTGCCGGCCGAAGCGGCGGACGAGCAGCCCCCGGAGCAGGAAGCCAGCAAGGAAGCCACCACGGAGGCCTCGATGGACACCGCCAAGGCTCCCGCTGCGGCCGACCAGGAGGCGGAGCCCGAGGGGGAGAGCAAGGAGACCCACACCCCCAAGCTGGAGGACCCCGTGGCTGCCGAAACCCCTTCCCAAGACGAAGAGGAGGGCGTCTCCGATGTGGAGAGCGAGAGGAGCCAAGAACCGACTGACAAGTTGATGGATCTCAGCGACTTGGCTACTAAACTTCTGGACGGCTGGAAAGAACTCAAAGTAAGTTGGATTCTTTGGTTAAAGTTGGTCTTGAAAGATTTTTTTTTTTTTAAAGCCTATTTGTTTGTTCGTTTGCTTGGTCACGTTCTCACGTGCAAGTTCCCTTTCGAGAGGAGAAGGAAGGAAGGAAGGAAGGAAGGAGTAACGGAATGGGATGAACTTAAGTCTTAGATGTGCTTGGAGGTTTAATGATGGCCAGCATGTCTACTTCCCATTTTGACCCGTTTTATTTTTTTTTTGCTGTGTGATTTTATACCACAGAAAGCTCCCATTTGGCTCAGCCGTAGAGCAGAAATGAAAAGTCAGACCCTCTCTCGACAGGGGGGCCCTGCATAGTATAATTAATTGATAACAGCTTAATTAGTGAAATCAATAATTCAAATTTGAGTAAACTGGACTTCCAGCGGGTTGATTTCCAACAGAATGGAAGCCCATTCTCCTACAAAGTGGATTTTTTTTAAAAAAATGCCAAAGCAGCTGTGGATTTTCTGACCAGTGCAGGCATTCCTCGACTTACGGCCATTCATTTAGCGACAGTTCAAAGTTACAACGGCACTGGAAAAAAAGTGACTCAGGGCCGTTTTCCACGCTTACCTTTGCAGCCTCCCCAGGGCTGCCCGATCAAAATTCAGAAGGTTGGCCACTGCCTCATATTTATGACGGTCGCAGTGTCCTGGGGAGGGTTATGTAATCCCTTTTTGCAACCTTCTGACAAGCAGGAAGCCAGATTCACTTAACAGCCATGTGACTAACTTAACAACCGCATTGATTCACTCAACAGCCATAGCCAGAGAGGTCGTAAAATGGGGCAAAAGCTCACTTAACGATGGCCAGGCTTTGCGACAGAAGTGTTGGGCTCCTTTATGGTCGTAAGTCGAGGACTACCTGCAAAGTGAATTTTATCACTCATGTGATCAAATTCTTCTCCCTGGGACATTGAACACAGTCTCCTGCAAAGCATTTGAAAGGCTTTAGAAACCTGTTCTGCATTTTCAAGAATAGAAAATAGTTTAGAAAGGTTCGGCTTCCCCAGGCGATGTTATTGTTACTGAGTTGTTAGTAACTTAGCACAGGAAAGAAACGGAGTTCTTGAAAGACCAACAAAGGGAAAAACCGTCCTATAGAAGCAGAGATAAATACGTAGGGAGATTGGATCCTGTCTTTCAATTATTATTTTTCAGAAGTTACAAATCTCCACAGCAGTAATTCTAAACCTTTGACAAGTTTAAGAAGGGTTGGACTTCAAACCCCAGAATCCCCCAGCCAGCTATGCTTTAAGAGAGGAGGACTTTTAATTCCCAGAATCCCCCAGGCAGCTATGCTTTTAAGATGAGTCGATTTATTGGGAATTCTGGCAGTTAAAGCCCTCTTAAAGGTTGAGCAATGCTGCTCTATGTAGTAAGTGAAGAGGGGATGACATCTTGGTGTAATTCACTATTCCTTATTGGTTATTCTGTATTCAGGGCTCCCCTGTAGCTCTGATTGAAGTAGAAATTATTGTGAGTTTGTGACAGGCTGCTTTCTGACATTAAGTGCCTTAGGGAGAAAACCTCGCTGCTTAAAGTACCGTTTGTCGAACTAGAAGGGCTTTGTGTGCGCCTAACAGTCGCCCATGCGTGTTTAGTTCGTGTCCCAGATTTTGATGCGTCAGTCTACACCCTGAGAGCTAGGCCAGGAAGATTGGGGGGGGGGGGGAGCTAGATCTGAAAAAAAAAATTCTAAAAGCAGTTTAATGATGTTGAAGCTTGAGAATTGACAGAATTTAAGTTCGGCATGAAGTCAAGGAGAGAAAAATACATATATATATATATTTGCTAAGATCCCCTTTTTTTTTTCCGTTTCCTTTTCGGGCTACCTCTGGCTCTTGGCTCTAATTTTGGCCAGCTCTGGAATCATTCTCTACCCAAGGTTACCATTTCAGGCATGAAAGCTAAATCCACCTAGCCCTTTTGGTGATCACGTAGCTGCACTCAGAAAGGTTTTTAAGGGCTGATTTTGGATATATGGATGAACGAGATCTCCAGTTGCAGGATCTCCATGCATTGCCAGCCATGTATCCGAAATCTCTCATGTTCCCACGGGCGGGCAGATCTCAGGTTTCTCCTACCCGTTGCCATGGCATTAAGAGTTAGCTGCTTCTGTCTGACGTTTCCAAGAGTTTGATGTGAGATCGTTCAAGAGAAATCCAACCTAGAATTAGAGCAGTTTCCCAACAGCGAGAACTATTAATCAATTAAATCAGCTCGCCTCCAGAAATTGTGGAGAATGGGCGGGCGTTTGCCTGCAGTAAGATAGGGACTCCTGCTCGAGCAGGGGGTTGGACTAGATGGCCTCCAAGGTCCCTTTCCAGTCCTTGATTCCATGTTCTAAAACATTGGACAGCCACTCATCCTGAATGACACGAGGCAGACCTGGGCATTTCACTGTCCTTGTCCGGCCTGTGTAGGTAGCTTTTAAATGAAGGGCAACGCCTTTTTGTTGTTGTTTTTGTTTTTGTTTACGTTTGTGCGTGCGCACTTACGCACCCTCACAGCCCTACACAACAGTCGCAGTTTTTCCTGGGGAAAATGAATTGCTGGTATAAGGACTCCTGCTTTGGCCAGGAGGTCGGACTAGAAGACCTCCAAGGTCCCTTCCAGCCCAGATGAAAAGCTAGGATATAGGTAGTCCTCAATTTGCGACCGTTCATTTAGTGACTGTTCAAAGCCACAACGGCAATGGAAAAACAACAACAACGGGTGGAGTTGTGTATGGAGCGTCTCTCCATCATCGTCCAGGAGGTCCTGGGTTGTCCCCAAAGGTGCTTTTCTTCCCAAAAAGACAACTGGACTTTCTTTTTTCTTGCAAACCTTTTGCTTCTTATCAAAGAACTGAAGAATCTTCTTGGGTGAGAAGCGAAACGTTTTCAAGGAGAAAACAAAAAATAAAAATAAAAAAAGAAATTTCCAAGTTTCGGGGACCAGAGGGTGTTGAGTCCGAGGGTCTTGGAAGCAACGTGTCGGTCATACCCTTCCAAGCCGTCCCTCGGAAGCCTCCTCGTGTGGGCGGGTGGGACTTGAAAGCTGCGTCCTCCACCCCAAACCCCCCTCGACCTCTTCACCCTGAGCCCCTCGTAGTAATTGCAACCATTTCCATGCAGCTTCTCAGGGCAGCACGGAGCTCCTTAACGTCCCCAGCTGGCCCACAGCTCCCATTTTCAACTCCGTCCTCCCGAAGAATGGAAAAACCCGTGGAAGAGACAAAATGTCCCAGCGAGATGGCTGGCAAGCTGCGTGATGTATGAGGGATAGGCTGAATTCAGGTCGGAAAAATGAAAAGCACAGAGGTGGCTAAACTCTTTGAGGCTGACGTAAATTTGGGGGCGTCCGGCAACGACGCTCGGGGAACCACCCCCTTATTCCTGGCAGGAGAGCCGGATCGTGTGAGCTATTCGTTTTATTTTACACACCACGCGCACTTCTTTGCACACACCTGTCGCCCTGGCCTTGGCGTGTCGAGGGCTTCGCTGGCGGGAAGGCCTCGAACCCAAGCCAGGGTCCATATCCGACATAGAATCCACCTTGCAAACCGGCACAACACACACACACACAGACCCGATAATGAAACCCCTGTACGTTTTCAGCACGGGTTTTATGCACCCTTTCCCCCCCCGCCCATGATGGGAAAAGGGGCATGGCTCTCCCCGTGCTGAAAACGGACACCGTTGTTGCGCTAACGAACCGTCATTGCCTTTGTTTCCGTGGGCTCGCGCCAAGAGCCGGAACTGGGGACGAATGATTGACAGGTAAGTCTTGCATAAAGACGGACGAAGTTAGCCCTGCAGGAAAGCGCCCGGCGTCTTTACGGGAGGGTGAGTAATGGTTCCAGTGCTGCCCACCTCTCCAAATTCGGCAAAACCGAACATGATGTCTTGCCTTGAACATCATCCAGGTTGGAAATTCTTCACCACCAGCCGTCCCACCATCCCGAAGCCCAAGAGCCAGTAGGTCCTCCATAAATATTTGCTTCCATTACCCACAAGCCTCTAGTTAAATGTAGATCAGCTGAGCATCCTTTAGTCATTATCTCCAGGCTAGTTTCATGCTGTTTGTCTTGGGTTTATTTTGTGGCTGCGACTTGTGAGTCAGTGGTGGACAGTTTCCGTGGAGGTGGAGGTAGAGGGCATTTGACAAGGGGTTGACTATTGTCTGCTTCCTCGGGCTGAGGTGAGTGAACTGGCCCAAGATCACCCCTCATTGGTTTTGTGGATAAGGCAAGTCTAGAACTCCCAGTTTCTAGGCAGATGCCTTGAGCACTGCTTCTCAATCTCAGGAAATTTAAGGTCTGTTGACTTCCTATAATCCCATATCCGGCATGCTTTAAGAGGGGAGGACTTTAACTCCCATAATCCCCCAGCTGGCATCCTTCTAGAGGAGTGGGCTTCAACTCCCATAATCCCCCAGCCAGCATGCCTTAAGAGGGGAGGACTTCAACTCCCAGAATTTCCCAGCCGGTGTACCTTAAGAGGGGAGGACTTGCCCTCCCATAATCCCCCCAATCAGCAAGCTTTAAGAGTGATGGCCTTCAGTTCCCAGAATCCCCTAGCCGGCATGTGTTGTGGCCCACCAGCAGAGCTGGCAACAGATTCGGACAGTGGGCAGGTTGGGGGGGAATATGGGCCAGTCCTGGAGTCTGGGGAAGGCTCTGAGGAGGGCTCTGTGTCGGAGGCAGAGAGGAGGCCAGGGCCGTCTGACAATTCTCAGCTGCCTTCGGAGTCCGACATCAGGGAGGCAGAAGAACAGCTGGAGCCTGTTCCCAGTGTACGCATGCGCAGAGTTGCCAGATGAAGGAAACAGCTAAGGAGCAGGGGTTGACTTGGGAGTAAGGCTACAGGTGGATGGTGAATGGCCCCTCCCAGAGGAAATAAAAGAGGAGCGAAAGGGGAGTGGAGTTTGCAGGAGACAGTTAGTTCGCTTAATTGGTTTGTGACTCTCCGAGACTCCTGGCTAAGTTTTGCAGATATCGGCCTGGCAGCTCTCCAAGCCAGATGAGGTCTGTGACCGTAAATCCTCCCTTGAAAGACTTTGCTGGATGGGAAGGAGCAGAATTCACAGTCAATTAATAAAAAGATTTTTTGTCAGGACCAAGAGTTTGCTTCGTGCTCTTGGGAAGCTTAGAACAACCTGCTCCTAGAGGGGAAGGATTCAGCTCCCATAATCCCTCAGCCAGCATGCCTTAAGATTTATCCTTAGTAAGCACCAGATATGTAACCTTCCATATTGGAAGACGCCCATGTCACAATTAAATTTCTCTGCAGCGTGCAGGTATACGGTCTCATGATTAAGACCTTAACTCTGCTAGTGGAAAAAATGTGGACCATTTTTCAATTTCAAGACGTATTAAAACCTCTAAACTTTTAGCATTTTCCCCATAATTGGAAGTTTATATAGATAATAGGTGGTCCTCGACTTACTTCCGAGGTGGGTAAAATGAGGACCCAGATTGTTGGGGGCAATATGCTGACTCTCTGTAAACCGCTTAGAGAGGCCTGAAAGGCCTATGAAGCGGTATATAAGTCTACTGCTATTGCTATATTGCTATTACTGCTGCAATTGAGAGTAGAATTTCTGTGGCTAAGCAAACACTTGTTAAGCAAGTTGGGGCCGATTTTATACTCTTTTGTGCCACAATGGTTATGGGAATCTCTGCAGTTATTAAGTGAATCACATGGTCTTTAAGCAAATCAGGCTCCTCCCCCTCCCCCCTTGACTTTCCTTGTTGGAAGCTGGCTGGGACGGTCGCAGAAGGGAGTCACTTGACCCCAAGGACGCTTGAACCATCATAAATATATACCAGTTTCCCAGTACCTGAATTTTGGTCCTATGATGGAGGGGTCATAAGTGAGAGGAGAAAGCATAAATCCCATGTTTGTGTGTGTGTGCCGTCATAACTTCAGGCGGTCACTAAATGAATGGTGGTAAGTCAAGGATGATCTTTATTCTTAGGGTGCAGATACTGTCGCCCCAGAACAGAAGTTACAGGGGGGAACCCTAATTACTGATGCTCTTTCTTGATGGCATCAAGGGTAAATGTATAGGGTCCATCCTGTTGCCCAACAAGAAATAGTTCAGGGTGGCTGTTGTGGCCCACCAGCGGTCAACAGGGCTGGCAGCAGATTCGGACAGCGGGGAGGTTGGGTAGGAACCTGGGCCAGTCTTTGAGTCTGGGGAAGGCTCTGTGTCGGAGGCAGATATGGAGCCGAGGCCGTCTGGCAGTTCTCAGCTGCCTACGGAGTCAAGACAGCAGTGAGGCAGAGGAACAGCTGGAGCCTGTTCCCAGTGTGTGCATGTGCAGAGTGGCCAGACGAAGGGAACAGCTAAAGAACAGGGGTCGACTTGGGAGTAAGGCCACAGGTGGATGGTGAATGGCCCCTCCCAGAGGACATAAAAGAGGAGCGAAAGGGGAGTGGAGTTTGCAGGAGACAATTAGTTCCCTTCATCGGTTCGTGGCTCTCAGAGGCTCCTGGCCAAGTTCTGCAGAGATCGGCCTGGCAGCTCTCCAAGCCAGATAAGGTCTGGAACCGTAAATCCTCCCTTGAAAGATTTCGCTGGATGGGAAGGAGCAGAATTCACAGTCATAAAAGGGATTTTTGCTTCATGCTCTTGGGAAGCCTCAGAACAATGGCATAAAAAGGGAATTACAAGTAGCCCTCGACTTATAACAGTTCATTTAAGTGACTGTTTGAAGTTACCACATTGCTAGAAAGAGTTTTTCACACTTGCAACTGTTGCGGTGGCAATTGACTCATATTTACGATGGTTGGAATGGTCCCGTGATCAAAATTCAAACACATGGCAACTGATTCATATTTATTATGATGGCTGCAGCGTCCCAGGGGGAAGGGTGTCACCAAATCCCCTTTTGCCACCTTCTGACAAGGCGAGGCAGATTCCCTGGTCGTTCCCTTCAATGGGGAAGCCGGCTTCCCTTAGCAATTGTGTGACTAACTTCACAAATGCTGTGGTTCACTTAACAACTGTGGTAAGAAGGGTCGTAAAATGTGTCAAAACCACTGTCTCACTTAGCAGCAGAAATTTTGGGCTCTGTTGTGGCCAAAAGTCGAGGACTGCCCGTATCCCTTCTTTCGCATTTTGGGTGACTGAGCTGAACTGATTCCTGCTCTCTGCTTCTCACTGAATCTGTTGAAACCTGAACCAAAAGAAAAACAAAAATAGAAAAATCCAACATCTGGCTTTATGCTACCAATCCAGGCAGTCCTTGACTTAAAACCAATTGCTTACCTACCTGTCAAGTTCTGATAGACTTTACCTGGGAGGTCACTTACGTCTGAAGTCCCAGTGGCCATTCAAGTGAAGGGTTAATAGCACTTTACAAGGCCATGGTAAGGCCAACACTTGGAACACTGCATTCAGTTTTGGTCGCCACGATGTAGAAAAGATGTGGAGACTCTAGAAAGAGTGCAGAGAAGAGCAACAAAGAGGATTAGGGGACTGGAGGCTAAAACATATGAAGAATGGCTGCAGGAACTGGGCATGTCTAGTTTAATAGAAAAAAGGACCAGGGGAGACATGATATCAGCCTTCCAATATCTCAGGGGTTGCCACAAAGAAGAGGGAGTCAAACTATTCTCCAAGGCCCCTGAGGGCAGGACAAGAAGCAATGGGTGGAAACTAATCAAGGAGAGAAGCAACCTAAAACTAAGGAGAAATTTCCTGACATTTGAAACAATTAATCAGTGGAACAGAAATTGCCTCCAGAAGTTGTGAATACTCCAACACTGGAGGTTTTAAAGAAGAGATTGGACAGCCATTTGTCTGAAATGGTATAGAGTTTACTGTCTAGGCAAGAGGTTGGACTAGAAGACCTCCAAGGTCCTTTCCAAATCTATTCTTTTCCTCTTCTTACATGACCATTGGTCGGGTGCTTGGCAACCGATTCTATGTTTATGGCCATTTCTAGTTTATCACAGTCATGTCACCAAATTTTAAGATGTTTTTGCAGAAGAGTGACATTTTATTTGCGTTTTTGGGCAAAACTGGCCCATTGTGAACAAGTGGTTCACTTAATGACCAACCTGCGTGGGGAGGCGGGGGTAGAGTTACTTACATCCCAGATTTGAAGTTCCAACAGTTGTGCACACATAAACCTACCATGCTCATGTGGGTCACATTTCAGATGCTTGATACCTGGGCTGTTTGCAGCATCCCATGGCCATATATGACTACTGCCTTATGATAGTTTTGTCAAAAACTATCTGGCTGCTATTTTCTGAGTTTTGGCAAAATTGGCTCGAGAGCAAGCCATGGGTTCACTTAATGACCATGGTGTTCTCTTAACAACTCTCACAAATGGAATCAGAAAATGGAGCTGCTCCCCGGTGATATGGATGGAAGGAGGGAGGGAGAGAAAGGAAGGATAGGAAAAAAGGAAGGAAAGGAAAAGAAGAAAGAAAGGAAGGAAAGAAAGAAAGAAAAAAAGAGAAAGAAAGAAAGAAAGAAAGAAAGAGAAAAACTTTTTACAACCCCCACATCTCCCACAATGGGCAGACTCCATTACAGTGCTAACTCGATAACTACTTGCAGTCTGAAACCACACCCAATGCACACACTGAGAGAAAGAGAAAAGGATGAAAGCAAAGGGACGTTTTGTGCTCTCTTCACATCATCTTTTTTTTTAATGCAAGGGAACAGTAAAAGGTTGGGGAATTTATTTATTTTTGTCCTTTTTCCAAAATTGTTCTCATAAACCGTGGGAAGTTTTGTTTTTCCCCCCACTCCATTTGGCTGCGTGACAAGAGTTTTGCTCGCAAAGTCTTTCTTTGGAATCTCTTACATGTCTGGGAATTTCTTTTTTACTTTTCACACTTAGTAAACTTGGTTAAAAACCTTTCCATCTGTCTCCATGGAAGGGAGGAAAAATGTTAGTTGGCCCTTCCATGAGGACAGAAGGAATTGATTATTTAGGGATCCCCGGTGTTCATACTTTTATGCAACTAACCATAATCTCCACCGGATCTTGAGGAACCGATTCATATTAATTATTAATTATAATACCGTATTTTTCAGAATATAAGTTGCACCAAGATTTTGAAGAGGCATTTTTTTAAAAAAAGTAGGTAGGGAGGGAGAGGGATAGAGAGAGAGAGAGAGAAATACAGTAGGTAGGGAGGGAGAGTGAGTAGGTAGGTAGGTAGATAGAGGAATAGAAAGAGAGAGAGAAATACGGTAGGGAGAGAGAGAGTATGCAGGTAGATAGAGGGAGAGAGAGTATGTAGGTAGATAGAGGGAGAGAGAGAAATACAATAGGTAGGGAGAGAGTGAGTAGGTAGATAGAGGGAGAGAGAGGGAGAGAGAGAAATACAGGAGATAGGTAGGGAGAGAGAGTGAGTAGGTAGGTAGGGAGTGGGATAGAGAGAGAGAGAAATACAGTAGGTAGGTAGGGAGAGAGAGTAGGTAGGTAGGTAGATAGAGGAATAGAGAGAGAGAAATACAGTAGGTAGGGAAAGAGAGAATATGTAGGTAGAGAGGAAAATACAGTAGGTAGGGAGAGAGTGTGTAGGTAGGCAGAAGGATAGAGAGAAATACAATAGATAGGTAGGGAGAGAGTAGGGAGGGAGGGGGAGAGAGGGGGAAATACAGTAGGGAGAGAGTAGAGAGAGTAGAGAGAGAAATACAGTAGGTAGGGAGAGTGAGTAGGTAGCTAGATAGGTAGAGGGATAGAGAGAAATACAGTATGTAGGTAGGGAGAGAGAGTAGTAGGTAGACGGAGCGAGAGAAATACAGTAGGTAGGGAGAGAGTGAGTAGATAGGTAGGTAGAGGGATAGAGAGAAATACAGTTGGTAGGTAGGGAGAGAGAGAGTAGGTAGGTAGGTAGAGGGATAGAAAGAGAGGAATACAGTGAGTAGGAAGAGAGAGTAGGGAGAGGACAGAGAGAGAAATACAGTAGATAGGGAGAGAGTGAGTAGATAGGTAGATAGAGAGATAGAAATACAGTGGGTAGGGAGAGAGTGAGTAGGTAGGTAGGTAGACAGAACGAGAGAGAAATACAGTAGGTAGGGAGAGAGTGAGTAGATAGGTAGGTAGAGGGATAGAAAGAGAGAGGAATACAGTGAGTAGGGAGAGAGAGAGGAGGGAGAGAAATACAGTAGATAGGGAGAGAGTGAGTAGATAGGTAGAGGGATAGAGAGAAATACAGTAGGTAGGTAGGGAGAGAGAGAGAGTATGTAGGTAGATAGATAGAGGGATACAAAGAGAGGAATACAGTGAATAGGGAGAGAGAGAGTAGGGAGAGGAGAGAGAGAAATACAGTATAGGGAGAGAGTGAGTAGATAGGTACGTAGAGGGATAGAGAGAAATACAGTAGGTAGGGAGAGAGTGAGTAGGTAGGTAGATAGACGGAGCGAGAGAGAAATACAGTAGGTAGGGAGACAGTGAGTGGTAGGTAGGTAGAGGGATAGAAAGAGAGAGGAATACAGTGAGTTGGGAGAGAGAGTAGGGAGAGGAGAGAGAAATACAGTAGATAGGGAGACAGTGAGTAGATAGGTAGGTAGAGGGATAGAGAGAATTACAGTAAATAAGGAGAGAGTGAGTAGATAGGTAGGTAGAGGGATAGAAAGAGAGGAATACAGTGAGTAGAGAGAGAGAGAGAGGAGGGAGAGGAGAGAGAGAGAAATATAGTAGATAGGGAGAGAGTGAGTAGATAGGTAGAGGGATAGAGAGAAATACAGTAGGTAGGTAGGGAGAGGAGAGAGTATGTAGGTAGATAGGTAGAGGGATAGAAAGAGAAAGGAATACAGTGAGTAGGGAGAGAGAGTAGGGAGAGGAGAGAAATACAGTAGAGTGAGTAGATAGGTAGGTAGAGGGATAGAAATATAGGAAGGGAGGGAGTAGGTAGGTAGACGGAGCGAGAGAGAAATACAGTAGGGAGGGAGAGAGTGAATAGATAGGTAGGTAGAGGGATAGAAAGAGAGAGGAATACAGTGAGTTGGGAGAGAGAGAGAGTAGGGAGAGGAGAGAGAGAAATACAGTAGATAGGGAGAGAGTGAGTAGATAGGTAGGTAGAGGGATAGAGAGAAATACAGTAGGTTAGTAGGGAGAGAGAATGTAGGTAGATAGGTAGAGGGATAGAAAGAGAGAGGAATACAGTGAGTAGGGAGAGAGAGTAGGGAGAGAAGAGAGAGAGAAATACAGTAGATAGGGAGGGAGGGAGTAGGTAGGTAGTGAGAGGGATAGAGAGAGAAATACAGTAGGTAGATAGGGAGAGAGAGTAGGTAGGTAGATAGAGGAATAGAGAGTGAGAAATACAGTAGGTATGGAGAGTGTGTGTAGGTAGGTAGGGAGAGGGATAGAGAGAAATACAATAGGTAGGGAGAGAGTAGGTAGGGAGGGAGAGAGGGGGGAAATACAGTGAGTAGGGGAGAGAGTAGGGAGAGGAGAGAGAGAAATACAGTAGGTCGGGAGAGTGAGTAGGTAGGTAGGTAGGTAGGTAGGTAGGTAGGTAGGTAGAGGGATAGAGAGAGAAATACAGTATGTAGGTAGAGGGATAGAGAGAGAAATACAGTATGTATGAGAGAGTGAGTAGATAGGTAGGTAGATGCATAGAGAGAAATACAGTAGGTAGGGAGAGAGAGAGAGTATGTAGGTAGATAGGTAGAGGGATAGAAAGAGAGAGGAATACAGTGAGTAGGGAGAGGAGAGAGAGAGAAATACAGTAGGTAGGGAGAGAGTGAGTAGGTAGGTAGACGGAGTGAGAGATAAATACAGTAGATAGGGAGAGAGTGAGTAGATAGGTAGACGGAGTGAGAGATAAATACAGTAGATAGGGAGAGAGTGAGTAGGTAGGTAGACGGAGTGAGAGATAAATACAGTAGATAGGGAGAGAGTGAGTAGGTAGGTAGACGGAGTGAGAGATAAATACAGTAGGTAGGGAGAGAGTGAGTAGGTAGGTAGACGGAGTGAGAGATAAATACAGTAGATAGGGAGAGAGTGAGTAGATAGGTAGACGGAGTGAGAGATAAATACAGTAGATAGGGAGAGAGTGAGTAGATAGGTAGACGGAGTGAGAGATAAATACAGTAGATAGGGAGAGAGTGAGTAGGTAGGTAGACGGAGTGAGAGATAAATACAGTAGGTAGGGAGAGAGTGAGTAGGTAGGTAGACGGAGTGAGAGATAAATACAGTAGATAGGGAGAGAGTGAGTAGATAGGTAGAGGGATAGAAAGAGAGAGGAATACAGTGAGTAGGGAGAGAGAGTAGGGAGAGGAGAGAGAGAAATACAGTAGATAAGGAGACAGTGAGTAGATAGGTAGGTAGAGGGATAGAGAGAAATACAGAAGATAGGTATCTAGATAGAGGGAGAGAGAGAGAGAAAAAGAAATACAGTAGGTAGGGAGAGTGAGTGAGTAGGTAGGTACCGTGTTTCCCCGAAAATAAGACAGGGTCTTATTTTCTTTTGACCCACAAAATATACCTTGGGCCTTATTATCAGGGGAGGGCTTGTTGTTTTGGGTTGCTGGGAAGCTGCTCTCTTGCGTGGGCTCCCAAAGAGCCGGGCACAGCCTCAGGGTCAAACAGCTGTGTTGCGCTGTTGCAGCAGTAACACAGCAGCCTTGAGGTGATGACGCTCACGATCAGTCACCCGGCAACCCCCCTTTTGAGCCGGGCACAGCGCCATTCACTAACCTAGGGTTATCACCAAGCCGCAGGAGCTCCTCTTTGCCGCTCCCACGGCTCAGCGCCTTCGGAATGCCCCTAGGTCAGTGAATGTCTGGAGAGGGGGGTTGCACAAGTGGCTTTTCTGCTCCCTGCTTGCGTGACTCCCAGGCTCACGATGCCCTTGCCTAACTCTACCTGCAGAGCCAGGGCATCTCCGCTGCTGCCGCCACCGCATGGCTTTTTCTGCAGCTTCCAAAGCACAGAGGTAGGCAGTTCCGGCAGTTGCCGCTCTGGGAGTACCCTCTATGGTTGTGGGCTGGCTGCTGGCAGTGCGTACTTCCAGAGCATACAACCATCTGACCAACCTAGCGGTATCCTGAAGGCGCCAAGCAATGCGAGCGCCTTTGCCCCCCCATCTCGTTCCCGCGGCTTGGTGCCTTCGGGATACTGCTAGGTCGGCGAGTGGTGCTCTGCCTGGCTGGAGGGGGGGGGGATTGTCCAGGGGGCTTATTTTCAGGGGGTGCTTATATTTTTGCCCACCCGAAAAATGTGCCATGGCCTTAGTTTCAGGACAGGTTGTATTTTGGGGGGAACACGGTAGGTAGGTAGGGAGAGACAGAGACGGTAGGTAGGTAGGTAGGTAGATATTTCCAGGTGTATTTATCCATGTGCTGGAGAAGGAAATTGCTGACAGCCTGCAGCACCTAAGACTTGTTTCTGCTGGCACAGTAATCACTCTAACGAAAGAGCTTTCTGAAAGGAGGGGGGGGTTGCACTCTGCAAACCTCCCAAAAAGGGCCCATTTTTCACGAAAACAGGCCCGGTTTTTGTCAAAAAATTGCATGCATAGCTTTATGGAGGGTTATAGAGTGCTCCTGGGGGCGGGCAAAAACGGCCCATTTTTTGTTCATTTCTGCCCTCCCCAGCCCCCAGGAGCTCTCTGAAAGCCTCCGTAAGGGTATGCACTCCGTAAGGGGGCGGGCTTCGGAAGACAGAAAAATGCTGTATTCGGTGTATAAGACGCACCCAGATTTTCAGCCTCTTTTTTGAGGGAAAAAGGTGCGTCTTATACTCCGAAAAATACGGTATTTGTATTTTCTATCCTAGCTTGTAATAATTTTTAAGCAGGACTAACAGATTTAACTACTACCAGTAGTCCTCAAAGTACGGCCACAATTGAGGCCAAAATGGCCGTTGTTAGGCAAGTGGTTAAGTGACATTTCCCCATTTTACAACCTTTTTTGCCACGGTTGTTAAGTGAATCACTTCAGTTGTTCACTTAGTCACAAGGTTGTTAAGTGAATCCGGCTTCCCCATTGACTCTTGCTTGTCGGAAGGTCACAAAAGGGGACAGACTGCGACCGTCATAAATGTGAGTCAGTTGCCAAGCGTCTGAACTTGGATCGGGTGACTGGGGATGCTGCAACAGTCGTAAGTGTGAAAAAGGATCTTAAGTCCCTTTATTCAGGATTGTTGTCGCTTCGGTCACTAAGTGAATGGTTGTAAGACGAGGACTACCTGTATTTGAAAGCAGCATTGCAGTTGGTATATTAGGGAAGGTAATATCGGGATGGAAACATTAATTATTTTGTTTAATAACATACACACACACTAGTTTATGTATTTGTTTAGAAAAGGTATTTGACCACTCAAACTCACTCAAAAGCCTTACAGAAATAATACTTCAGTAAATCCCCGCCAACAACTCGATGGGCTGCGTATCTCCCTGGGGTCTCCAGGTCCGTTGGGACAGCCATGTTTTCAGAGACTTAGAGAAGAAGGTCAGTGTGGGCGCCAGTCTTATCTCTGAGCCAAGAGCCAAGGTGGCGCAGTGGTTAAATGCAGCACTGCAGGCTACTGCTAGATCAGCAGGTCAGCGGTTCAAATCTCACCGGCTCAGGGTTGACTCAGTCTTCCATCCTTCCGAGGTGGGTAAAATGAGGACCCAGATTGTTGGGGGCAATATGCTGACTCTCTGTAAACCGCTTAGAGAGGCCTGAAAGGCCTATGAAGCGGTATATAAGTCTACTGCTATTGCTATTGCTCTTCAGGGTTGATATTCCACAGGGAGGAAGCCACCACAGAGAAGGCCCTTCTTCTGGGCCCCACCAGATGGACCTCCTTAAGAGAGGAGGCCCATAACGTCTCCTGCCCTCCTGCTCTGGATGTGACTGTCGCAAAGGTGCTTTTTCAGGAGGCCACTGGGCTTTTCTTTGAAGGTGTTTCGTTTCTCATCTAAGAACCTTCTTCAGCTAAAGACCAGAAGTGAAGAAGCTTCTTGGATTAGAAGCAAAACGTCTTCAAAGCAAAAAAATAAGAAAAGTCCATTTGCCTCCTGAAAAAACACCTTTGGGACAGCCGTGATTCAGAATCTCAATAGACTTATGGATGGGACTGGAAAAAGAGGGCCTTTCAAATAACAGAGGGAGCTACCATGGAAAAGGCCCTTCTTCTGGGTCCCCCCAGGTGAACCTCCTTAACCTGACAGGGCCCACAAGTATGGGTGATGTTTCCCCTCTCATACCTGGGATTTAATTCATGACTTCCAAGCTTAATTTAAAATCACGGTTTTCTTATCCATGCTAGCTCATAAATATACCCTGTATGTGAGGTAGAACTTCCATGGCCTTCAGCCAGCATGGCACATCTGCTTTGGATGATGGCGGGTGGGCTTCATGATCTCTGGTGGGCCCCAGGTTGATGAAAAACGAACTAGGAAGAATTAGGAACAAGCTTAGATTTTGAAATTTGTGGTGATGAATACAGTATTTTTGACTTCGGCAAAGGTTGCATGTAGAACAATTTCATTCTTTCTGATTTTGTGTAATAATTTCCTGTGTTGATTTTTGTTATTTTTATTATATGTTATGTTATGTTACATTGCATTATATGATATTGTACTATGACATGATCTTGCATTATTTACTTTACATATTATAATATAATTTTATTATTATTAGTATTACATTATAGTACTATATTACATTTCATATTTCACATATTACATGTTCTATTATATCATGTCAATAATAATTGATGGCTTGAATGTGCCGTGGCTGACCTTTACTTAGCCTTTGGTGTTTTTCATTGTAGGAGGTTTACCGAATCCCCAAGAAGAGTCAAGTGGAGAAGGAGAGCAGTGGTACGTATGCAAAAACGGCCCTTTTTGATGACTTCCGGAGCAATGTTTCTTAACCTTGGCAGCTTTAAGATGGATGGACTTCAACTCCCATAATCCTGGGTATTTCAATCCACCCATCCTCAAGCAGCCAAGATGGTGAAGCGCTAATTTATAAGCTCACAGCCAGGGCTGGAAGACATATTGGGATCATTGTGGAAGAGGAGGAGAATGGGCCTCAGATTGACTGATTGATATGGATGGATGGATGGATGGACGGACGGACGGACGGAGAGGCAGATAGATATCTATGGTTAGGTAGATTATGGTTGGATGGGTGGATGGATGAATGGATGAATATTGGTAGGTGGGTAGGTAAGTTGATAACGGATGGGTAGATAGATATGGACGGGTGGATAGACAGGCAGATAGATATCTATGGGTAGGTAGATTATGGGTGAATGGATGGATGGATGTAGGTAGGTAGGTAATGGATGGGTAGGTAGATATGGATGGATAGATATATCTATGGGTAGGTAGATTATATATGGATGGATGGATATAGATAGGTAGGTAGGGAAGTAGATAACGGATGGGTAGGTAGATAGGGATGGATGGATGGATGGATGGATGGATGGATGGATGGATGGATGGATGGATGGATGGATGGATAGACCAGCAGACAGATATCTATGAGTAGGTAATGGGTGGATGGGTGGATGGATATAGATAGGTAGGTAGGTAGGCAGGTAGGTAGGTAAGTAGATAATGGATGGATAGGTAGATAGGTAGGATGGGTGGGTGGAGAGACAGGCAGACATATCTATGGGTAGGTAGATTATGTATGCATGCATAGATAGATGGATGGATGGATGGATGGATGGATAGATGATAGACAGACAGACAGACAGACAGACAGTTCATTCTTGCCAAGTATTGGGGCATTATTGGCCTGGCCACTCTCCAAGCCTGATAAAGGTCGGTAATTGTGACCTATCTTGAAAGACTTTGCTGGAGAGGAATTCACTGTACATTAAATAAAAGGGGTTTATCGGGACGAGCTTCATGCTGCTGGAAAATCCAAATCAGCACAGACAGACAGGCAGGCAGGCAGTTAGAGGAGCGAGGGAAATTAGTGTTTCTAAACACTAACAATCCTGTTGTTTATTGCTACTCTGAACAATCCATTTACTTGTTTGTTTGCTTGTGTGTTTGTTTATTTTGCCACCCATCTCCCCACAAGGCAATTCTGCAGATTGGCCACTTTGATTAATTTTCCCTTTGTTTTTTCCCACCTCGCTTCCCAATTCTGGTTAGATCCGGCCTGGTAGTTAATGAAATGTCCCCTGTAGTTGATCCGGCCTGGTAGTTAATGAAATGTCCCTCCTGTAAACCACCTTTGTTTTTCCTGCTACCAGATCACGGGAGAGAGGCGGTGGGCCGAGACACCCCCGCCACCCCCAAAAACCAGAGCAGAGAACGGGACCCCGAGAGGCAGAACAAAGAGAAGAAGAAACGGAGGGAGTCCTTGTCCCCCCCTTCGGCCTATGAGCGAGGCACCAAGCGACCGGAGGACCGGCAAGTTGGGAAGGGTTCAGCCCACTTTTACGTTAACACTTTCAGGTAGTCCTTGACTTACGACCCTCCGTTCAGCGGCGGAAATTGTGACCACGCTGAATGAAGGGGCTTGGCAGCCAGTGCTCAAAGTTACAACTACTTGTTTAATAGGGGGGTCAACAAAGCAATCCTGAGCGAGTCAATCACGAGGGCGCCTCGCTTAATGACTGCAACGGACAGCCACTTTGCAGTTATTAAGCGAGGTATGCACGCGACAGCCTCGCTCAACGATGGTTATGGTCTCCATTATGATCATAATTAGAGCACTGCCTGTTGTTAAATGGCTGACTGGTTGTTAAAATAGCAACATGGCCGTTAAGTGAATCTGGCTTTCCGTTGACTTTGCCCGTCAGAAAGTCACACACACACACACACACACCAGGACATTGCAAAAGTGATAAATACGAGTCAGCAGCCAAGGGTCTGAATTTTGATCATGTGACCATGGGGAGGCTGCAATGGTCGTAAGTGTGAAAAACGATAAGTCGCTTTTTTCACTGCCATTGTAACTTCAAATGGTTTCAAGCTGAGGACTTAACCTGAATTATGGTGCCTGGGAGTCCAAGGCAATTTAACTTTTTAACAGGGTGGTTTGTTCTTGTGGATATGCTGCTGGCTAGACGCTGGGGAGTTCTAGTCCCACCTGATTCGCTGCACGCGGCCATCTCGCACTCAGCCCCATTTTCTCTCCCTCCCTCTCTCTCTCCGCAGCTATGACACCCTGGCCACGAGTTCGAAGAAGAAGGTTCGGCTGAAGGACCGCAGCAAACTCTCGACCGAAGAACGGCGGAAGCTCTTTGAGCAGGAGGTTGCTCAGCGTGAGGCACAGAAGCAGCAGCAGCAGCTGCAGAACCTGGGCATGGCGTCTCCCCTGCCGTACGACTCCCTGGGCTACGGGGCCTCCCACCCCCCGTTCATGGGGTACCCCCCGGGCTACCCCATGCAGGCCTACGTGGACCCCAGCAACCCTAACGCTGGCAAGGTGCTCCTTCCCACCCCCAGCATGGAGTCGATGTGCTCGCCAGCCTCGTACGAGCCCTCCCAGGCTCTGGTGGGCCACACCATGGAGCCCAGCCTGGCCACTTCGCAGCCTGTGCCGGTGGTCCAGCACGTAGGAGCCCCCCTAGAGGTGTCCACACCCCAGTATGTGGCCCCCAGTGACCCCATGGTCCACCAGGAGCCCGGCGTGGCCGTCTTGCCTGTGGCGGCGCCTGGCCCGGTCCAGGGACAAAGCTACGGCGTCTGGGACTCCAGCCAGACCACTGTGGCAGTGCAACCCCCCTACTCCTCAGCCCAGTCTCAGCCCACCATCTATTACCAAGGACAGGCCTGCCCCACCGTCTACGGAGTCACCTCGCCTTATTCTCAGACCACACCGCCGATCGTGCAGGTAATCTCGCCAAGGTGAAGTTGCGGCAGAATTGGCCTTCCGCCAGGGTGGTCTTTTGGGGCAGGTGCTCAAAACGGGACTGCCCAAAGCTTGTTGAGACCATCTATGGATAGTTCTCAACTTATGATCACAATTAAGTCCAGAATTTCCATCGCTAAGCAAGGCGGGGTATTCAGAGAGTCATGCCCAATTTTATATCCTTTTTTTTGCCACTGTTGTTAAACGAGTCACTGCCATTAAGTGAGTCGTGTGGTTGTTAAGAAAATCCACCTTACCCTATTGACTGCTTGGCAGGCGGTCACAAAAGGGGATCACACAACCCCCCGGGACACTGCAAGTGTCATAAATATGGGTCAGCTTGACAAGCGTCTGAATTTGGAGATGCTGCAACAGTCATAAGTGTGAAAAACAATCATGAGTTGCTTTTTTCAGTGCCGTTGTAACTCTGAACGGTCACTAAATGAACTTCTATAAGTTGAGAACGATTCATACAATGTAAGTTCTATAAGTTGAGGACAATCCTTGGAAATGGCTCTTCCGTTTTTGTTGTAGAGTTACGCCCAGCCAAGTCTTCAGTACATCCAAGGACAACAGATTTACACCACCCATCCTCCGAGTGTCGTGGTGCAACCCACAACCGCGGTCGCCACTATTGTCACAACTGGACAGCCCCCACCGATCCAACAGGTAGAGATGGGAGAAAGCTTGTTCATTTCGTGTCACGGTACCGTCAAGACATGCTGAATAAAAAGGACTCTCTAGTACGAGTGGTCCTCGTTTAACGGTGGTAATTGGGCCAGGAAATTGCTCCGTTCATAAGTTGAAAAACCACGTGAGCCCACTACTTAGGGAGGATACTTTCACCCTTCTCAGTTGCTGTTGTTAAGCAAGGACTTTGTGGGCTGTTAAATGAGGACCTCACGCAACAGGGAGTTCTGATTTCCTGCTGGCTTCCCCATTGTCTTTGCTCATTGGAAACCAGCAGGAAATGTCACAAGTGGCCCTGGAGACGCTGTGGTGGCTGCAAGTATGGAGTCGGGTTGTTAAGTAGTATTTATTCAGCTCCGTGATAAGTTCAAGCGGGCGCTGAATGGGTAGTTGTTAAACGAGGACCCTTTTACAATGGCATTTCTGAACTGCTTGAGGATGTGTGAAATTCCGCAGCCGGCCACACATCTTCAAGGATCCAAGGTTGAAAACGCTCCCTTAATAGCCATGTGTTCCAGGTTACTCTTCCCAGCGGGGGAAATATTCCTAAAAAGAATCCTGTCCTTTTTAAGCATAAAAAACAGGCTAGAAATACTGAAGTTTTTGAAGATGCTTTGAAGATTGACTTCCCTTCCCTTCTCTTTCTCTTCCCTTTCTTTTCCTTCTTTTTCTGTTCTCTTCTCTTCCCATCCCTTCTCTTCCCTTCCCTTCTTTTTCTCTTCCCTTTTTTCCTTTTCTTCTCCCCTTCCCTTTCTCTTTTCTCTCTTCCCTTCTCCTTTTTTTACCTTTCCTCTCCCTCCTTCTCTCTCTCTCTCTCTCTCTCTTTCCTTTTGCTTGTTTTCTTTCTGTCTCTCTCCTTTCTCCCCCTTCCTTCCTTCCTTCCTTCCTTCCTTCCTTCCTTCCTTCCTTCCTTCCTTCCTTTCTTTTTCCTCCCCCACCCCCCTTTCAGCCAGAGTTGGTGGTGGCCAACAACCTCTTAGACCTTCCTCCTCCATCTCCTCCCAAGCCCAAAACCATCGTCCTGCCCCCCAACTGGAAGACAGCCCGCGATCCGGAGGGCAAGATTTACTACTACCACGTGGTCACCAGGTAAGGCAGGGCCTGTTCCTGAAAACCCCAGCCAGCATCGGGGGGGGGGGGGTGGCTTTTGGGGCGGGGGGGGAAGGGGTTGGTGTGTGTGTCCAGGACTGACAACCCTGTTTGTGCAGGCAAACCCAATGGGACCCGCCCAACTGGGACAGCCCGGAAGATGACGCCAGCCTGGAGCACGAAGCCGAAATGGATCTTGGCACACCGACGTATGACGAAAACCCCATGAAAGTGAGTCGGAGGGAAGCTCCCCCTGATAGGCCTAGTGTGGGTTTTCTAGCCCAAGTCCTACTCAAGTTACGGCCCAAACGCTTAGCAACCGTTCAAATGCGCAATGGACCCGGAATAGGAAACCCATGGCCCAGGTTCTAAGTTACGCTTGGTCAGAAATGGAGACGCTGCAGATGATGGAGACTCTTTTATTAACACACTTATTGTTTTGTATTGTATAAAACATGCATTGTTTTATATTAATAAATTAAAATACCTGTAGTAATTATATTTAAAAAAAAAAAATAATTGCGCAGGAAATACGCCGTCTGATAAGTTACGGATAGTAAGGTTTACGACGGATGTCCCCCCAAAAGGTATTAACAAACCCAATTCTGGGGTCCTCCCCACTCGTTCTGCAACTGTGGGGACCCATGTCTTATGACAGTTTTTTCCCCAAAAAACTAACAGTTACTTACTTCCGGTTTCTGCCACAATTGTACCCTTAGTGGGTTCCACCACAAGAAAGTCAGAAAATTGGATTGCTATGTGACTGACCTATTTTTATATGACCATTGGGACCTACGATCGTAATGGGGAGACTCCGTTACGGTCATAAGTCGAGGACTACCCTGTAGTGGTAGCATCTCTGTGCATTCCATAGCTAGTTATTCAGGTAATATAACCACTTGAGTTATAACTCGGTAGTTAGCCTGGTCATAAATTGAAGAAGAGATTCCGGTTGTGTTGCCATTATAAATCAAGGCATCCTCTGAACACATTCTAAATTACGATGGGTTTTTATGACGGATGTTAAGCAAATGAAGTGCTCGTTCAGCGAAACGCTGCCGTCGCTAAGCAGAGTCTGCATTCATTAAGCAAATCCGTTTTTCCCAACGGGCATTTTTGGACACTGGCCCAAAAAAGCGCAAATCACAGTTTGTGTGTGACTGCAGCACCACTGCAAACTGCCCGTCAAGGTGAGTTGGTTGCTAAGCACTCAAAATACAGTCATTGTGGTTGTTTGTGTTGAAAAATAATGAGTCATAAATAGGTCTTGAGAGGTTTTGCCATAACTTTGAGTGGCCGTTAAGCAGCCCCATCGTAAGCTGAGGATTATCAGTAATGTCCTCATAGAGAAAACACAATTACAGAACTTCTCAGATAAATCCTGAAAGGTAATCTCTAAACCATGGGTCTCCAATTTCAGCAGCTTTAAGGCTGGTGGGCTTCAACTCCCAGAATTCTCCAGCCCAGTAAGGTTGGGGGGGGGGTGTAATTCTGGGAATTGAAATTCACCGGTCTTAGATGCCATGGTTGGACAGCAACTGCTTGTCATTGAACTTCAGCCATCTGATTATCAGAACTTCGTCTTCCTCCTCAAAATCCCCCCCCCCAACTCCCCTTCCAGCACTGAAGATGATACCTAGTTGGGTCACGAAACGTCTCAGCTCAGAGAGCAACCAGGACCCCCCCCCCCCAACAGTTGAACAGCAAATATAATATTCCGTGGCTCTGAATTT